>NW_017190492.1:0-11265 GCF_001704415.2 Capra hircus | reverse complement strand
CGCCTGCAGGGGAGAACCTCCTGGATTTTCTCGAGTTTCAGCAGGTGCTCTCCAGTTACGACCGGGACTTATGTAACCAGCTCTGGTACACTCAGGAAATGCCAGTCGACTTGCGAGTTGCTAAGGGGCCTCTCGGGATTCCTCTCCGTCGATGACGGGGCCTAAGACCTTGTTTGGAGTCGGTGCCCGAACCTGAGGTTTCCTCTCCAGTGCTAACATGGATCTTGGGGGTACTACTGGAGTCTCCACAGGGAGTCATCTTCGTCTCCAATGGGGGCATGCACGTGCGCTTTTCTCCCGAGCATTAGAAGCAGAGTCAATTTTCCCGTTGGGTTGATCAAGGGGTTTCTTGTTTTCCCTCGAGGCTTTCCCACGAGGCTTTCCCACGAGGCTTTCCCACAGGGCTGTCCCACGTGCCACCATCGTGTGAGTCGGTCCTCCGCGTGAACGTCGAGGCAGTGCAGGGTAAACAAGTTCCTCTGGAAAGGACTGAGACATCTGGGGGACTCTTGGAATGGTGGAACGACCCTGGAGTTCCTCTCACCTTTCTTGTGGAGCGTGCCTCCTCTTGAGATGCGACAGGTACGACAGGAATTCTTTCCCGGCCAATCAGGGAAAGGATCCCTCACATTGAGCTAGGAGGGGAATTGGGGCTCCTCTGGATGTGGGTGGTACCCTGGTGATTCCTATGTAGTGGCGACGGGTCTCTCGTGGAACTTCTTGAGTTGCAGCTATGGTGTGAAGGACCCTTTGGAAGTTCCAGAGGTTAGGTGTGATTAGCCTCGAGACGTCTCAGTGGAAATGGGCCTCATCTCGCCTGAAGGCGAGAATCTCCTTCATTTTCTCGAGTTGTGGCAGGTGCTCTCGACTTACGACGGGGACCTCAGGGACCCGTTCTGTTGGCCTTAGGAAAGACCAGTCCCCATGCGAGTTGCTAGAGGGCCTCTCGGATTCCTCACCGGTACATGCCGGGGCCCAAGACCTTGTGTGGAGTGGGGGCCAGAACCTGAGTATTCCTCTCCAGTGCTGACATGTTTTTGGGATCTTCTGAAGTCTCCCAAGGGAATCAGTCCTCGTCTCGGGCGCATGCCCCTTCCTCCCGAGCTGTAGCAGCAGTGTCATGCTTCCCGTCGCGTGGATCAATTGATCTGTGGCTTTTCCTCTAGGCTTTTCCTAGAGGCTTTCCCACGAGGCTTTCCCACAGGGCTGTCCCCCGTGCCACCGTGGTGTGAGGTGATCCTCGGCATGAAAGTTTAGGCACTCTGTAAAAACAAGATCCTCTGGAATGGACTGAGACATCTGGGGACACTTGAAATGGTGGCACGACCATGGAGTTCCTCTCTCCCTTCCTGTGGAGAGCGCCTCCACCTGAGATGCGACGGAATGCCGGAAGTTCTTTCCCGACCAAGCAGGGAAAGGATCCCTCATCTCTAGCTAGGAGGATGAAACGGGGCTACTCTGGATGTGGGCAGGACCCTCGTGTTTCCTCTCGAGTGGAGATGGAATGTCGGGGAACTTCTTGAGTTGCAGCAAGGGTGTGAAGGACCCTTTGGAAGTTCCAGAGATTAGATGTAATTAGCCTCGAGACACCTCATTGGAAATGGGCCTCATCTCGCCTGGAGGGAGAACCTCCTGGATTTTCTCGAGTTGCGGCAGGTGCTCCCGACTTACGACGGGGACCTCAGGGACCCGCTCTGGTGGCTTCATCAAAGGCCAGTCCCCATGCCAGATGCTGGGGGCTTCTCTTGATAACTCTCCTGTTGATGCCCGGGCCGAACAACTTGTGTGGATTCGGGGCCGGAACCTGACGTTTCCTCTGCAGTGCTGACATGGATATTGGGGTTCTTCTGGAGTCTCCCCTGGAGAGTCAATCCTCCTCTCAAGTGAGGGCACGCACGTGTGCTTTCCTCCCGAGCTGTAGCAGCAGGGTCACGCTTCCCGTCGTGTGGATCAAGGGATCTGTGGCTTTCCCTGGAGGCTTTCCCACGAGGCTTTCTCACAGGGCTTTCCCTCGTGCCACCGTGGTGTGAGTTGATCCTCAGCGTGAAAGTCGAGGCAGTGCAGGGAAAACAGGTTCCTCTGGATTGGACTGATGCTGGGAGCCAGTATGAGGACTCCCGCCCGTGATAACGTCATGAGGAAGAAAGCTGACATAGGCATGGTGTGTTCAGACTTCAGGGACCCCTCTGGAAGTTCCTACGCACATACCCCAACAAAAATCTGCTGGCTTTTTTGCTCTGCTTTTCCACTCTTCTGACATTTTCTGGAAAAAGTCAATTCAGGGCTTTAGTCTTCAGCATTTGAAAGAGTGTTTCAATCCAAAAACCCCTCTGAATGCTTTCTAGCCTGCCTGCAGGACTCGTACAGCTGGGCATGTGATTGTTTGAGGCCTCCTTTCCCCAGGAGGCACAGGAAGCTTAAAGCATCCTAGGAATGTAGGGGCATCTGAGGAGTCAAAATCTTTATAATAGGACTGATTAAAAGTTTCATTTTTTGGGTCAATGCTTGCTGCTAAATTTTCATATCCTTTATTTTTAGATAGAGTTGGTATATTAAAAAAACAAGTAGTAGACCTGGTATTAGGAACATTAGATCTTTGAGTTAAGTACCTTCTTTGTTATAACCCACTGCAACTTTGTTTTATAGAGATGTAACTTTAATGCTTTAAGGAAATGCAGATTAAAGAAAAACACTTCAGAGGAAACAAAATTAACATTCATTAAGGAAGAGAGCCAAAAAGTGTTTAAACAAGCCTCTTGGCCAGAAGATAATGTAAATCACCAGAGACCTTTTGTATACAAAAATGATGTACAGAAAGAGTCTGGGGTGCGAACGCTACATAATTTTGTGTTACCCATTGAACTCCATCTTTTATCAAAAGTATAAAAGGCTTTATGAACAATAAAGGATGGGGCCAGTTTCTCGGCCAGTTTCTCGAACTAGTCTCTCGGCCTGGTTTCTTGAGACTCAGGCTCCCCCCGTGTCTTTTTCTCTCTTTCTTCTTCTCTCCCTTTCCTTCTCTCTGCTTTTTACTTTAACTTCAGGCTGAATCTCCACCAGGGGCGCGGAGGCTCGGCAGGTCTTCTTACTTGCCTGGCTGTTAAGACCTGCACGAAAGGGAGCTTAAGGTGTGGCATCCTTAGATATTCAAGCAGGGGCTGGTGGCCCAACGTAGATGGTGAAAATTCCTTGTCTGGAATTTTATTGGCCTTCCACGTAAACCAAGCTATTCAGCCCTTTTCCTCCAGTTAATCTTCTTACTACACTATAATTTCTTAATCTAATCTTACATTAATAAATAAAAAAGACTTTCCACGACAACGCCGTCCATCCGTCGAATTCCCTGGATCCAGCGGGCTGGACCCCGGCAGACTGAGATATCTGGGGACTCTTGGAATGGTGGCACGACCCTGGAGTTCCTCCGCCTTTCCTGTGGAGAGCGCCTCCTCATGAGATGCGAGGGAACACCGGAATTCTTTCCCGAACATGCAGGGAAAGGATACCTGACCTCGAGGTATGAGGCGGAAACGGGGCTCCTCTGGATGTGGGCGGGATTCTCGTGCTTCCTCTCGAGTGGAGTCAGGTATGTCGGGGGAACTTCTTCAGTTGCAGTAAGGTGTGAAGGACCCTTTGGAAGTTCCAGATGTTAGGTGTGATTAGCCTCGAGACGCCTCAGCAGAAATGGGCCTCATCTCGCCTGGAGGGGACAACCTCCTGGATTGTTTCTAGTTGCGAAGGTCCTCTCGTCTTACGACGGGGACCTCAGGGACCCGCTCTGGTGGCCTCAAGAAAGGCCAGTCCCCATGCGAGTTGCTCGGGGCCTCTCGGATTTCTCTGCCGTCCATGCCGGGGCTTAAGACCTTGTGTGGAGTCGGAGCCGGAACGTGAGGATTCCTCTCCAGTGCTGACATGGATCTTGGGTACCTCCGGAGTCTCCCCAGGGGAGTCAGTCCTCGTCTCAAGTAGGGCATGCACGTGTGCTTTCCTCCCAAATTGCAGCAGCAGTGTCACGCTTCCCTTCCCGTGGATCAAGGATCAGTGGCTTTCCCTCGGGGCTTTTACACGAGGCTTTCCCACGAGGCTTTCCCACAGGGCTGTCCCACGTGCCACCGTGGTGTGAGTCGATCCTCGGCTTGAAAATCGAGGCAGTGCAGGGAAAACAGGTTTCCCTGGAATGGTCTGAGACAACTGGGTGACTCTGGGAATGGTGGCACGACCCTGGAGTTCCTCTCGCCTTTCCTGAGGAGAGTGCCTCCTCTTGAGATGAGACGAGAACGCGGGAATTCTTTCCCGAACACGCAGGGAAAGGTTCCCTCCTCTCGAGCTAGGAGGCGGAAACAGGGCTCCTCTGGATGTGGGCAGGACTCTCGTGCTTCCACTCGAGTGGGGACGGGTATGTTGGGGAACTTCTTGAGTTGCAGCAAGGGTGTGAAGGACCCTTTGGAAGTCCAGAGGTTAGGTGTGATTAGCCTCGAGACGCCTCAGCGGAAATGGGCCTCAACTCGCCTGGAGGGGAGAACCTCCTGGATTTTCTCGAGTTGCGGCAGGTGCTCTCGACTTACGATGGGGACCGCAGGGACCCGCTCTTGTGGCCTCAGGAAAGGCCAGTCCCCATGCCAGTTGCTCGGGGGCCTCTGGGATTCCTCTCCCGTCGATGCCGGGGCCTAAGATCTAGTGTGGAGTGGTTGCCGGAACTTGAGGATTCTCTCCAGTTCTGACATGGATCTTGGGGTACTCTGGAGTCTCCCCAGTGGACTCAGTCCTCGTCTCGAGTGGGGCATGCACGTGCGCTTTCCTCCCGAGCTTTAGCAGTAGTGTCACGCTTCCCTTCGCGTGGATCAAGGATCTGGCTTTCCCTCGAGGCTTTTACACGAGGCTTTCCCACAGGCTTTCCCACAGGGCTTTCCCACGTGCCACCGTGGTGTGAGTCGATCCTCGGCTTGAAAGTCGAGGCAGTGCAGGGAAACAGGTTTCCCTGGAATTGACTGAGACATCTGGGGGACTCTGGGAATGGTGGCACGACCCTGGAGTTCCTCTCGCCTTTCCTGTGGAGATCGCCTCCTCTTGACATACGACGGGAACGCCGGGAATTCTTTCCTGACCACGCAGGGAAAGGATCCCTCCTCTCGAGCTAGGAGGCGGAAACGGGGCTCCTCTGGATGTGGGGGGGACTCTCGTGCTTCCTCTCGAGTGGAGACGGGTATGTCGGGGGAACTTCTTGAGTTGCAGCAAGGTGTGAAGGAGGAAAGTTCCAGAGGTTAGGTGTGATTAGCCTCGAGACGCCTAAGTGGAAATGGGCCTCATCTCGCCTGGAGGGGAGAACCTCCTGGATTTTTCTCGAGTTGCAGCAGGTGCTCTCGACTTACGACGGCGACCTCAGGGACCCGCTCTGGTGACCTCAGGAAAGGCCAGTCCCATGCGAGTTGCTCGGGGGCCTCTCGGGATTCCGCTCCCTTCGATGCTGGGGCCTTTGTGGAGTCGGTGCCGGAACCTGAGGATTCCTCTCCAGTGCTGACATGTCCCGGAAGCCAGTGTGAGGAATCCCGCCCGTGACAAGGTCATGAGGAAGGAAGCTGACATACGCAAGGCGTGCTCACTTTCAGGACCCCTCTGGAAATTCCTAAGCATGTACCCCAACAAAAATCTCCCGGCTTTTGTGCTCTGCTTTTCCAGTCTTCTGACATTTTCTGGAAAAAGTCAATTCAGGGCTTTATTTTTCTGCATTTGAAAGAGTGTTTCAATCCAAAAACCCCTTCGATGGCTTTCTAGCCTGCCTGCAGGGCTCTGCGAGTGTATTTCCTCCTGACCGCAGGAGGCACAGGAAGCTTAAAACATCCTAGGAATGTAGGGGCTTCCGAAGAGTCAAAATCTTTAGAATAGGACTGATTAAAATTTCATTTGTTGAGTCAATGCTTGCTGCCAAATTTTCATATCCTTTATTTTTAGATATAGTTGGCATATAGAAAAACAAGTAGTAGACCTGGTATTAGCAACATTAGATCTTCGAGTTAAGTACCTTCTTTGTTATATCCCACTGCACCTTTGTTCTATAGAGATGTAACTTTAATGCTTTAAGGAAATGCAGATTAAAGAAAAACACTTCAGGGGAAACAAAATTAACATTCATTAAGGAAGAGAGCTAAAAGTGTTTACAAGCCTCTTGGCCAGAAGATAATGTAAATCACCTGAGACCTTTTGTATACAAAATGATGTATAGAAAGAGTCTGGGCTGTGAACGCTACATAATTCTGTGTTACCCATTGATCTCCATGTTTTATCAAAAGTATAAAAGGCCTTCTGAACAATAAAGGATCGGACCGGTTTCTCGAACTAGTCTCTCGGCCTGGTTTCTTGGGACTCTGGCTTCCCCCATGTCTCTCTCTCTCTCTTCTTCTCTCCCCTTCCCTCTCTCTGCTCTTTACTTTAACTTCAGGCTGAATCTCCATCTGGGGCGCGGAGGCTCGCTAGGTCTACTTACTTGTCCCGGCTGTTAAGACCCGCACGAAAGGGAGCTTAAGGCGAGGCACACTTAGATATTCAAGCGGGCGCCGGTGGCCCAAGGTAGATGGTGCAAATTCCTTGTCTGGAATTTTATTGGCCTTCCGCGTAAACCAAGCTATTCAGCCCTCTTCCTCCACTTAATCTTCTTATTACACTATAGTTTCTTAATCTAATCTTACATTAATAAACAAACAAGTCTTTCCACGCCAACGCCGTCCACCCTTCGAATTCCCTGGATCCACAGGGGCTGGACCCCAGCACGTGGTGCCCGGAACAGGCTATTCGAAGGTACGTTCCTCGGAGCAAAAGCTCCCCCGAGCACTCTCTGCTGCTCCCCCGGAGCACTCTCCGTTGCTCCCCCCAGAGCACTCTCTGTTGCTCCCCCCGGAGTGACTTAATCACTTCCCCGGAGTACTTTCGGGTACTCCCCCAGTGTTGAGTGTTCGGGACGGCTAGGACCCCACTCAGGGTGCCGCGGACCCCCCTGTAGGATAGACAGGGTGAGGAAATGTGGGAAGTGTTCAAGGGTTTAAGAGAAACCTGGTGCTCTAGAGGTTGAAAAGAAACCTACTATCCTAGGGTTAAAAAACAAAACCCCCCTTGCCAAAGGTAAAACCTTTTGTTGAGGTAGACTTTTCTATAAGACTTAATTTTCTGACATGGGTAACAGTGAATCAAAAGAAAGACAGCTTTTTATAGGAGTAATCTTGCAGTTACTAACTAAACGAGGAATTAAAGTTAAAAAATCCAATATTCATTCATTTTTTTCCTTTGTACAAGAACAGTGTCCCTGGTTTCCAGAAGAAGGCACTGTTAACTTAGACACCTGGGAGAGAGTAGGAAAACAACTAAAAACTTACCATGCTGAACATGGCTCAGAAAAGGTGCCTACTGACGCCTTTTCCTTATGGAATATAATTAGGGACGCTCTAGACCCTGCCCCTGAATCTGAAAAGGTACACCTTAAAGAGGAAAGTGCAGATAAAAAGGTATCTATCGAAGAGGAGAGTGATGAAAAGGAGGCTACACCTAGCTATCGGCAGTTGAATCAAATGATAGCTGCAATGACTGCCCAAGAAAAGGTAATAGATAGAGATGACAAAAAAGAGCAGGTTTCAGATGAGGAAGATCTGGAAAAGGAAGTAAGTCAAGATCATTCTGATGAGGATTGGTCTTTATTAAATAAAGATGCTCCAAGGAGTTTAAGAGAAACTTCTCCAATTAGATTATCTGCTCCAAAGAGCTTAATAAAAACTTCCCCAACCAGACCACCTGCTTCCAGAAATTCAAGAGAAATTTCCTTAATTAAGCCTTCTGCTTCCAGAGGCTCAAGACAAATGTCCCCCATCAGGATATATGCACCTGAGAGCTTAAGGCAGACATCCCCAGGTAAAACATCCGTAAGACCTAAACACAAAACGGATAAAAAATTCCCAAAGTACGAAGAAAGTGACATAGGACACCCCTTGCCGCCCCTCCCTATAAGGGTGAAGGGCCTCCACTAGAAGCTCCCCGAAGAAGGGTTTTCTCTAGCCCAGATGATGAACTTGATCCCCACCTTGAGGCTTGTTTCCCCATAATATTTGTGGCAGCGGCGGCAGAACAGCCCCCCACTGGGAACCCATTCCAATGAAAATGATTAAAGAACTCAAACAGGCTTGTGCTTTGTATGGGCCTAAAGCCCCGTATACTGTATCATTTGGTGGAGGCTTTAGCGGCAGATGGATGACACCCCATGACTGGAAGACAGTCGCTAAAGCTTGTCTGTCTGGAGGTCAATATGTACTTTGGAGAACTGAATATGAAGATCTTGCCCAAAAACAGGCTGATGCTAACCAAAAATATGGCCCAAGATATATTATAAAAAGTATGTTGGCAGGACTAATGATTTCGGAACACTTAGAGATCAAATGGGATTAGACAAAACTACTTTAGATCAAGTAACCGCCTGCGCCCTTGGGGCTTGGCGTTTTGTTGCCTGAAGGGAAAGAATCTACCTCGTCCTTCTCAAATGTTTAAACAAAACCAGAAGAGCCATATGAAGACTTTATATCAAGACTTGCAGAGGCAGTCAACAGAGTAATTTCCAATACTGAGGCAGCTAGTATATTGATAAAAACAACTGGCATTTGAAAATGCTAATTCTACCTGCCAGGCCATTTTACGTCCTATAAAAAAAAACTGGGGAAATAATAGATTATATCAGGCAATGTGCAGATGTAGGACCAGCAATGATGCAGGGCGTTGCCATAGCTGCAGCCATAAAGGGAAATTCTTACCAGCAGGCAGTACAGTCCTTTTTTACAAATAAAAATAACCCGTCAAAGAGTCATTCCAGTAGTCCAGGCCAGAATATTGGTTTATCCAAGGCCTGCTTCTCTTGCGGACGGGAAGGGCACTTTATGCGAGCTTGTCCCCAAAAAGCAACCGTTCTTCTCTGCCTAATTCTGTGCATACTAATCTCCCTAGATCTCTCTGCCTCTCGTTGTCAAAAAGGATATCATTGGGCAAAAGAATGTAGGTCACAATTCCATAGAAATGGAGCCTTTTTGGGCCCCGACCAGCAGTCGGGAAACGGATTGAGGGGCCAGCCTCAGGCCCCGACAACAATTGGGGCAGCCTCACTGAACCCATTCATTCCCTTCGTCCCATCGCAGAACTCATCAGAGCAACCCCAGGCAGCGCAGGACTGGACCTCAGTTCCACCACCTCAGCAATATTAACACCAGATAGCCCCACTGTGAAAATCCCTACAGGAGTTAAAGGCCATTACCAACAGGTTTACTAGGAATTATACTAGGCAGAAGTTCCTTAGCTATGCAAGGTCTCACAATCATCCCTGGAGTAATTGACTCAGATTATACAGGAGAAAATCCAGATAATGATTTCACCCCCAATTAAAACTTTCCAAATACATCAGGGACAAAGAATAGCCCAACTTTTGCTTTTGCCTTACCACACTGCAATTGGGCACACAGCTACTCAGAATGAAAGGCAGGATAAAGGATTTGGGTCTAGTGATATGGTTTTTTGGATAACAGAAATTACTCAGAAACGTCCTATGAAAACTATTCTGATTAATGGCAAGTCTATTGTGGGGTTATTAGACACAGGAGCAGACGTTTCTTGCATTTCAGGAAAAGACTGGCCCAGCTCCTGGCCCACACATACTACTGAAAATAACTTGGTGGGGATAGGAAGAGCCCCCACAGTAGCCAAAAGTGCAAAAATTTTAGATTGGCAATTGAGGATACCCGTGGAACTTTCCAACCGTATGTAGTCCCTTCACTCCCCCTTTACCCTGGGGGGAGGGACGTGCTGTCTCAAATGGGAGTGTTACTTTTTAGCCCTGATTGATAAAGTGACCTCTCAGGTGTTGCAGATGGGCTATGATCCATCAAAAGGATTGGGTAAACAACAGACAGGGATAATTGACCAATTTGCCCAACTCCTCGCAAGTTACGTGCTGGATTGGGATATCCAAATTTATTAATGGAGGCCATTGTTTTTGCTGCCGACCCCATTACATGGAAATCTCAAGATCCGGTGTGGGTAGAACAATGGCCTCTGCATAAGGAAAAATTACTGGCAGCTAAAGCATTAATCTTTGAACAATTAGAATTGGGACATATTGAGCCCTCCAATAGCCCCTGGAACACTCCTATTTTTGTCATTAAGAAAAAAATCTGGTAAACGGCGACTTTTACAGGATTGAGAGCTATTAATGCCACCATGGAGGACATGGGGGCCTTACAGCCTGGGCTCCCTTCCCCAGTAGCCGTTCCAGAGGATATAATATAATTGTTATTGATTTACAAGATGTTTTTTCACTATCCCTAAATCCTGAAGATAAAAAGCGATTTGCCTTTAGTCTGCCATCAGAAAATCTTAAGCAGCCTTACTTAAGGTTTCAGTGGAAAGTTTTGCTCAGGGAATGAAAATATAGCCCTACCTTATGCCAAAAATTTGTTAATGCCGCTCTACAAGATATTAGGGTTAAATATGAACACGTATATATGATTCACTATATGGATGATATTTTAATAGCTCATCCTGATAGAGTTCACTGCAAACTGTCCTCCAGGACCTGACCCAGGCATTGACAGACAGAAGCCTAAAAATTGCCCCCAGAAAAAATTCGAATCAATCCGCCCATAACTTACTTAGGGAGAGTCATAAATTCGGAAACGGTGACTCATACCCCGTTGCAATTGAGAAAAGACCATCTTATTACTTTAAATGATTATCAAAAACTTTTAGGTGATATTAATTGGTTAGGCCATATTTAAATTAACCACTGCCGAATTAAAACCTCTTTTTAACATTTTACGCGGGGATCCTGATCCAACCTCTAAAAGACAATTAACAGCTGAGGCTCAAGAAGCCCTAGGCAAAGTAGAAGCAGCCTTATCGAATAGCTATGTAAAAAAGAATTGATTGACGATGACTTGGCAGTTCCTTTGCCTAGCTACTCCAGTGGCGCCTACGGGAGTTCTGTGGCAAGGCGGCCCTTTAGAATGGATCCATCTTCCCACCCAAGCTAAAAAAGTCGTGGCTTCTTATCCTGGTTCAATTGCCACATTAATGCTAAAAGGAAGGAAGCGGAGCATTGAATTGTTTGGTAAGGAGCCATCAGAGATTGTAATTCCATATAATAAGGAGTAGCTGATTGCTCTTCTAATGTTTGATGAAGACTGGCAGATTTGCTATAGGGAATTACTGTGGTCAAATTTTGCATCATTTACCCTCACATGTTTTGCTAAA
>NW_017190491.1:0-11265 GCF_001704415.2 Capra hircus | reverse complement strand
AGTGATGAATTTGGTGAAATGTCTGTATAGATCAGTATGCCAGCAAATTCGACAGAAACTCAGCATGTTGGGCACTTAACGACTGGAAAGGTCAGTTTTCATTCAAATCCCAAAGAAAAGACAATCTTCCCAAAACAATTGCTCAACCTACCCTGACAGTTGCACCTCATTCCGCACACTAGTCAAAGTAATGACTCGATAATCTCTTCCAAAGCCAGGGCGTTTTCAGCGCAATACCTCTTGAACGCATGTAACTATCCAGATCTTTGTATCCAAGCTGGTTTAGGCAAAGCAGCAGGAACAGAGATCAACATTGTCACACGCTGCTGAGATCATCAAAAAAGAAGAGCAGTGTCCAGAAAAACATCTATTTCTGCTTTATTGAATAACACCAAGCGGCTTTACTCGTGAGGACTCACAATAAAAGTGTGGAAAATTCTGAAAAGAGATGAACTACCAGAACCCCTGACCTGACTCCTGAGGAATCTGAATGCAGGTCAGGAGCGAGCACAAGTTTAGAACCTGGACATGGATACCACAGCACTGCGTTCCAAATAGGAAAAGGGAAGTCAATCGAAGGGCTGTCATATTGTCACCGGATGCTGCTTCAATCTCCTAACTTCATATGCAGAGTACATCTAGTGATGAAACGTGTGGACTGGCAAAAACACAAGCTGAATCAAGATTGCTGGAGAAATCAGCAATAACCTCAATATAACAGATGACACCACGCCTTATGGCAGAAAGTGTAAGAACTAGGCCCCTTGATGAAAGAGAAAGAGAGAGTGAAAATAGTTGGCTTAAAGCTCAACATTCAAGAAAAAAACGAAAAGATCATGGCATCCAGTCCATCACTTTCTAATCATGGAAATAGTTGGGGAACAGTGGAAACACTGGAAGACTTTATTTTCTGGGGCTGCAAAAATCACTGCAGATTGTGACTGCAGCCATAAAATTAAAAGACGCTTGCATCTTGGAGTAAAGTTATGACCAATGTAGACAACATATTAAAAAGCAGAGATATTACTTTGCCAGCAAAGGTCCATCTAGTTAAGGCTATGGTTTTTCCAGTAGTGATGTATGGATGTGAGAGTTGGACTATAAAGAAAGCTGTGAGTGAAGTCACTCAGTCATTTCCAACTCTTTGCGACCCCATGGACGGAGTAACCTGCACCAGGCTACTCCATCCATGGGGTTTTCTAGGCAAGGAGTACTGGAGTGGGTTGCCATTTTCCTTCTCCAGGGAATCTTCCCAACCCAGGGATCGAACCCAGGTCTCCTGCATTGTAGACAGGCGCTTTACCATCTGAGCCACCAGGGAAGCCTGAGAAACCTGAGAGCTGAAGAATTGATGCTTTTAAACTGGGGTGTTGGAGAAGTCTCTTGAGAGTCCCTTGGACTGCAAGGAGATCCAACCAGCCCATCCTAAAGGAGATCATTCCTAAGTGTTTATAGGAAGGACTGATGTTGAAGCTGAAACTCCAATACTTTGGCCACTGATGGGAACTGATTCATTTGAAAAGACCCTGATGCTGGGAAAGATTGCAGGCGATAGGAGAAGGGGATGACAGAGGATGAGATGGTTGAATAACATCACTGCCTGAATGGACATTAGTTTGGGTGAAATTTGAGATTTGATGATGGACAGGGAGGCCTGGTGTGCTGTGGTCCATGGGGTCACAAAGAGTCGGACACGAGTGAGCAACTGAATTGAACTGAAGTGAAGTGAAACAGGTGATGGAAATAGTCCCTGAACAGAGTGTTTGAATTTAAGAGTGATCTAATCAGAACTAATATTAAGTAGTTTTTTGATAGTTAGGGGAAATAGAATATTTTTTCCTCTTGGAATAAAAAAGGGATAATACAGACCCAGTGCCAGTCACAAACATCTTATGATTTTGAAAGAAGCCAAGTTGAAGACAAAGCCAACACTAGAAATTATATGGAACTGAGAAAAATGATTAGACTCAGAGCTGGGATATAACCATGCTAGAAGTCTCCTCAAACTGAGAAAATATAATTTAAAAAAATATTTTAAAGCAGTGTAATTTGTGCTGTCACTCATAACTAAAATTACCTGATGGTTGTAATCTTATAATTTTCTTCATTTTTAAAGTTCTTCTTTGTCACTTTGTTTATGATACTTTCATAGTGTTTTACCATTTATTCAAATATATTATTCTTGGTGTATTTTTTAAACTATGACATTTGTCCTAGTTGTCATACAAAGTCAGTACTAAGTCTCAAGACCCACGCAACATTTCAAGGAGTCATTTTTTTTATTACCATTCTACACATACCAAAATGTATAATATTTATTTCTCAGAATTCGTGTTTCTCCTTTACCCAATAGAAATCATATGATCTCCATAAACCCTTACTTTTCTAAATCTGTGGCTTTTATTTTACTGAGCCCATTAAGAACTTTGGCTGTGGACTTCTTTTGATACATTGTTGGGCCCTTGAGTGAGACACAATACACTTTCTAAATAGTATTTAGTTTCCCAGATTGCAATTTTGTGTATAATTTTTGCTGTTATTTTAAGAATATCTTCTAAAATTGAACAGCATATCTTAAACATCAATATAAAATGATGAGCTACTGAATTATTTTTGGTGTTTCAGAAGGTTTTATTGACACTCATTCACATTCAAGTTATATAATATACAGGCAACTTCTAATATATTTCTTTTAAATTTTAAATTTTTAATGTCAAAACCAGTTTGTATTGGGGTATACCTAATTAACAATATTGTGGTAATTTTAGGTGAACAGTGAAGCAACTCAGCATTCATTCTCCCTTCATTTCTTTATTATTTTTTTCTTTTTTTAAAATTAATTATTTTATTGAAGGATAATTGTTTTAAGAATTTTGCTGTTTTCTGTCCAACCTCAGCAAGAATCAGCCATAGATATATATATATATATATCCCCTCACTTTTGAAACTCCCTCCCTCCTCACTTTTGAAACCACCTCCCTAGTTTGCTACAGAGCCCCTGTTTGAGTTTCCTGAGCCATACAGCAAATTCCCATTGGCTATCTATTTTACATATGGTGATGTAAGTTTCCACGTTACTCTTTCCATACATCACTCTTTCCATACATCTCACCCTCTCCTCCCCTCTCCCCATGTCCATAAGTCTATTCTCTATGTCTGTTTCTCCATTGTTTCCCTGTAAATAAATTCTTCAGTACCACTTTTCAAGATTCTGTATATATGTGTTAGAATACAATATTTATCTTTTTCTTTCTGACTCACTTCACTCGGTATAATAGGTTCTAGGTTCATCCACCTCTTTATAACTGACTCAAATGCATTCCTTTTTATGGCTGAGTAGTATTCCATTGTGTATATGTACCACACCTTCTTTATCCATTCATCAGTTGATGGACATCTAGGTTGCTTCCATGTTCTAGCTATTGTAAATAGTGCTGCAATGAACAATGGAATACAAATGTCTCTTTCAATTTTGATTTCCTCAAGGTATATGCCTAGGAGTGGGACTGCTGGGGCAAATGGTGGTTCTATTCCTAGTATTTTTAAGGAATCTCCATACCGTCTTCCATAGTGGCTGTATCAATTTATATTCCCACCAACAGTTCAAGAGGGTTCTCTTTTTTCCACACCCTTTCTAGCATTTATGGTTTGTAGACTTTTTGATGATGGCCATACTGACTGGTATGAGATGATGTCTCATTGTATTTTTGATTTGCATTTCTCTAATAATAAGCTATGTTGAGCATCCTTTCATGCATTTGATAGCCATCTGTATATCTTCTTTGGAGAAAGTTTGTTTAGATCTTTCTCCCACTCTCTCATTGGTTTGTTTGTTTATCTGGTACTGAGTTTGTATATTTTTGGAAATTAATCCTTTGTCAGTTATTTCACATGCTACTTATTTCTCCCATTTGGAGGGTTATCTTTTCACCTTGCTTATAGTTTCCTTTGCTGTGCAAAAGCTTTTAAGTTTAATGAGGTCCTGCTTGTTTACTTTTGTTTTTATTTCCATTACTCTAGGAGGTGGGTCACAGAGGATCTTGCTTTGATGTATGTCATCGAGTGTTCTGCCTATGTTTTCCTCCAAGAGTTTCATAGTTTCTGGCCTTACATTTAGGTCTTTAATCCATTTTGAGTTTATCTTTGTGTATGGTGGTAGGAAGTGTTCTAATTTCATTCTTTTACATGTAGTTGCCCAGTTTTCCCAGCACCATTGATTGAAGAAGCTGTCTTTGCCCCATTGTATATTCTTGCCTCCTTTGTCAAAAATAAGGTAGCCATAGGTGCATGGGTTTATTTCTGGGCTTTCTGTCTCATTCCATTGGTCTATATTTCTGTTTTTGTGCCAGTATCATACTTTCTTGATGGCTGTAGCTTTGTAGTATAATATGGAGTCAGGAAGGTTGATTCCTCCAGCTTTTCTTCTTTCCCAGGATTATTTTGGCTATTCAGGGTCTTTTGTGTTTCTGTATGAATTGTGAAATATTTTGTCCTAGTACTGTGGAAAATGCCATTGGTAATTTGATAGGGATCACATTGAATATGTAGATTGCATTTGGCAATATAGTCATTTTTACAATACTGATTTTTCTTACTCAGGAACATGGAATATTTCTCCATCTGTTTATGTCATCTTTGATTTCTTTCATTTGTGTCTTATAATTTTCAGTGTAGAGTAAATTTTTTCTCCCTTAGGTATGTTTATAAGTAGATATTTAATTCTTTTTGTTGCAATGGTAAACGGGATTGATTCCTTAATTTCTCTTTCTAATTTTTCATTGTTAGTGATAGGAATGCAAGTGATTTCTGTGTATTGATTTTGTATCCTGCAGCTTTGCTAAATTCGCTGATTAGCTCTAGTAATTTTCTCATACTATCTTTAGAGTTTTCTATGCACAGTATCATGCCATCTGCACCCAGTGAGAGCTTTACTTCTTCTTTTCCCATCTGAATTCCTTTTATTTCTTTTTCTTCTCTGATTGTTGTAGCTAGGACTTCCAGAACTATGTTGAATATTAGTGGCAAAAGTGGACACCTTTGTCTTGTTCCTGATCTTAGGGGGTATGCTTTCAGTTTTTCAACACTGGAGAATATTGTTTGCTGTAGGCTTATCATATATGGCCTTTACTCTGTTTGAGGTAGGTTCCTTCTATGGCCATTTTTTGAAGAGTTTTAATCATAAATGGGTGCTGAATTTTGTCAAAGGCTTTTTGTGCATATATTGGGATTATCATATGGTTTTTAAATTTTAATTTGTTAATATGGCATATCACATTGTTTGATTTGTGTATATTGAACAATTCTTGCATCACTGGAATAAACCCAACTTGATCATTTTGCATGAGCTTTTAATATGTTGTTGAATTCTCTTTTGCTAAAATTTTGTTGAGGATTTTTGCAGCTATGTTTATCAATGATTTTTGGCCTGTAATTTGTGTGTGTGTGTGTGTGTGTGTGTTGTCTTTGTCTGGTTTTGGTATCAGGGTGATGGTGGCTTCGTAGAATCATTTTGGAAGTGTTCCTTCCTCTGAAATTTTTTTTGGAAAGAGTTTTTAGAAGGATAGGCATTAGCTCTTCTCTAAACGTTTGATAGCATTCTCCTGTGAAGCCACCTGGTCCCCGGGCTTTTGTTTTGGGGGGATTTATGATCACAACTTCAATTTCAGTGCTTGTATTTGGGTTGTTCATAATTTCGATTTCTTCCTGGTTTGGTCTTGGAAGATTGAACTTTTCTAAGAATCTGTCCATTTCTTTCAGGTTATCTCTTTTATTACCATATAGTTGTTCATGATAGTCTCTTATAATCCTTTGTGTTTCTGTATTATCTATTGTAACCTCTTTTTCAACTTCTAGTTGTGTTGATTTGATTCTTCTCTCTTTTTTTCTTGATGAGTCTGGCTAAAGATTTGTCAATTTTGTTTGCCTTCTCAAAGAACCAGCTTTTAGTTTTTATTCATCTTTACTATTGTTTGATTTCTTTTATCCTCAAATAATTATGAGTTCTTTCCTTCTACTAATTTTGGGGTTTTGTTTTCTTTTTCCAGTTGTTTTAGGCATAAACTTAGGTTGTCTATTCTGTTTTTCTTGTTTCTTTGGGTAGGATTGTATTGCTATAAGCTTCCTTCTTAGAACTGCTTTTGCTAGATCCACAGCTTTTGAGTTGTCGTGTTTTCATTGTCATGTTTCCCATAGCTTTTGAGTTGTCGTGTTTTCACTGGCATTTGTTTCTAGAAATTTTTTTATTTCCCTTTCGATTTCTTCAGTAACCTGTTGGTTATTTGGAAGCATGTTGTTTGTCTCCATGTTTCTGTGTTTCTTATACTTCTTTTTTCTTGTAATTAATATCAAATCTTATAGCATGTGATAGGAGAAGATGCTTAATATGATTTCAATTTTCTTAAATTTGCTGAGGTTTGACTTGTGACCCAAGATGTGGTCTGTCCTAGAGAATGTTCCATGTGCACTTGAGAAGATGTATTCTTCTCCATTTGATGGAATGTCCTAAAGATGTCAATGAGATCCATCTCATCTAATATATCATTTAAGACGTGTGTTTCCTTATTAATTTTCTGTTTTGATGATCTGCCCACTGGTATGAGTGGGGTGTTAGAGTCCTACTATTATTGTGTTACTGTCAATTTCTCCTTTTATGTCTGTTAGTGTTTGTTTTATGTATTGTGGTGCTCCTATGTTGGGTGCATAGATATTTAAAATTGTTATGTTTTCCTCTTGGATTGATCCTGTGATCATTATGTAGTATCCTTCCTTATTGCTTGTAATCTTAGTTATTTTAAGGTCTATTTTTTTTCTGATATGAAGACTGCTACTCCAGCTTTCTTTTGCTTACCATTTGCATGGAATATAGTTTTCCATCCTCTCACTTTCAGTTTATATGTGTCTTGAGGTCTGAAATGGGTTTCTTGTAGACAGAATACATAAGGCCTCTTGTTTTTGTATCCATTTAGCCAGTGTGTGTCTTTTGGTTGCAACATTTAATTCATTTGCATTTAATGTAATTATTGATATATATGTTCCTATTGCCATTTTCTATTTGTTTGGGGTTGATTTTGTAGATCTTTTTTCTTCTCTTGTATTTCTTGACTATATAAGGCCCGTTAACATTTGTTGTAAAGCTGGTTTGGTGGTACTGAATTCTCTTAACTTTTGCTTGTCTGAAAAGCTTTTTATTTCTCCCCTCAATTTTGCATGAGATCCTTGCTGGGTACAGTCATCTTTGTTGCAGATTTTCCCCTTTCAGTACTTTAAATATATCCTGCCATTCCCTTCTGGCCTGCAGATTTGCTGCTGCAAGATCCGTTGTTGAGTATATGGGGTTTCCCTTGTATGTTACTTGTTGCTTCTCCCTTGCTGCTTTTAATATTTTTTCCTTGTGTTTAGTCTTTTTTAGTTTGATTAGTATATGTCTTGGTGTGTTTCTACTTGGTTTTATCCTATATGGCACTCTTTGTGCCTCTTGGACTTGATGGACTATTTGCTTTCCCATGTTGGTGAAATCTTCAACTATAATCTATTCAAAAATTTTCTCATACCCTTTGTTTTTCTATTCTTCTTATGGGACCCCTATAATTTGAATGTTGATGCATTTGATATGGTCCCAAAAGTTACTGAGACTGTCCTCAGCTCTTTTCATTCTTTTTACTTTATTCTGGTTTTCAGAATTTATTTTCACCACTTTATCTTCCAGCTCACTGATTCTTTCTTCTACTTCAGATATTCTGCTATTGATTCCTTCTAGAGTATTCTTAATTTCAATAATTGTGTTGTATGTGTTGTGTTGTGTGTTTATTCTTTAATTCTTCTAGGTCTTTGTTAACTGATTCTTGCATTTCTCCATTTTGTTTTTTGATCATCTTAGCTATCATTATTCTGAATTCTTTTTCAGGTAATTTGCCTATTTACTCTTCTTTTTTTTTTTACTTCTATGTTTCTTCATTTGTGCAGTATTTCTCTGCCTTTTCTTTTTTCTTTTCTTTTTCTTTTTTTTTTTTGAGTTATTGTGTTTGAGGTCTCCTTTTCTCACGCTTCAAAGAGAGTTGAATTATTTTCTTGAAGAAGATTGACTTATTTCTTCCTTTTGGTTTCTGCCCTCCTAAGGTTGGTCCAGTGGTTTGTGTGAGCTTTGTATAGGGTGAGATTTGTGCTGAGTTTTTGTTGGCTGAATTATGTAGTAATTCTGTCCGCTAATGATTGAGTTTGTAGTTTTATTTTGTTTGTTGTTTAGATGAGGCATCCTGCACAGGGTGCTACTGGTGGTTGGGTTTTGCCGGGTCTTGTATTCAGGTGGTTTCCTTATTGTGATTTCTCACTATTTGATACTTCCTAGGGTTAGTTCTCTGGTAGGTAGTGTCTTGGAGTCGGTGCTGCCACTCCAAAGGCTCAGGGCTTGATTTCTGGTCAGGAATGAAGATTCCACAAGTGGCTTGTTATGGAATTAAGTGAGATTAAAACAAATGTCCAAAAACGAGAAACCAAAGATAAACCCCAGACAAATGGCAATTTAAAAATCAGGCAAATAATAATTAAAATAATGGAATATACACTTACACATTTACACCCATGAGCAAAGTGAAAACACAGTCCAACAAAAGTCAAGTACAGTAGATTGACCCAGAGAACAAAGGAAATCAAAAATTATATTTACCAGTTAAGAACAAAGCTAACTTAACACAATCTGGAAAACAAAACTAAAGCAAGGGACCAACTGGGGAATAAAGCAATGAAAATAGAAGTAACAATTATTTTGAGAGGAAAGGAGAAAAAGAAAGTATAGATATGCAAAGTTAAATAGAGGTAGATAAAGAAGATTTATATATATTAAAGATTAACTACAAGATTAAAAGAACAGTGGGAAAATCAAACAAAGGAATAAATGTAGAATAAATAGTAACAGGTTTAAAAAATTATAATTAAAAAAATAGAAAAGGAAAAAAGAAAGAGGAAAACTGCACATAACTGCAAATGCCCAATGTAGAGGCAGGGGTTTATGACAACAATAAAAGAAAATGTGACTGAGAAAAAAAAAAAGCTCAAAAAAATTGGATTTCTTAGCATCAATAAAATCGACAACCATAACAGAGTGGGGATAAGGGGGAAAAATAAAAAAAAAATCTGAAAAGAAATCTACAGAGCAAGTCAAAAAATAAGAATAGTAAATGTTTTCTTTGAGTCAATGCTGTCAGAGACCTTTCCCTCACTGGGAGTCACAATCCACCTTACCTCCCTAGGGTGCCCTCCAACACTCTGCTGATCTCTGGACCTGCTGTGAGGCAGCTCAGATTCTAATCAGATCTTACTCCTATGTGTTCTTGCCTCCAATGTCCACAACTATCACAGCTAGTGTGTTTTCCTTTGTGGGCTCTCTCAATGGCCTTTTATATATTCCATAGACACAGAGTCTGTCTGGTTGATCTTGTGGATTTTATCTGTAACTTGTACAGCTGGTATGAAGGTTTTGAGTCTTCCTCCTTAGCCACAATGCCCCTGGGTTTCAGCTGTGGTTTTATTTCCACCTCTACATGTGAACTGTCCACTGGGGTTTAGCTTCTGAGGCTGCTCTGGAGGGCTTGGGTTTTCCACTGTGAGGGCCCAGTATGAAGGTGATGCAGCTGCTTGGGTTGCAGGGGTTCTGGGCAGCATGAAGTACTCAGGAGAGCTGGCAGCTAGGGAAGCAGGAAATACAGTGCTCTAGAAGGGTATGGCAACCAGTATTGGCTAATACACTCCAGTATTCTTGCCTGGAGAACCCCCTCTCTGACAGAGAAGGCTGGCAGGTCACAGTTTACAGGGTCGCAAAGAACTGGACACGACAAAAGTGACTCTGCATGCATATATAGAAGACGTTTTTGCCTGTGGCAGCTCAGCCCCAGTGAGAGGTAAGCATGAAGGTGGCACAGCTGCTTGACTTGCAGGGACCCTCGCAGTGCCAAGTTTGCAGGGACATGGACTGCCTCTGCCACAAGTTATGGCCCTGCTGCTGCTGCTGCTGCTTAGTCGCTTCAGTTGTGTCCAACTTTGCGTGACCCCATAGATGGCAGCCCACCAGGCTCTCCCATCCCTGAGATTCTCCAGGCAAGAACATTGGAGTGGGTTGCCATTTCCTTCTCCAGGGCATGAAAGTGAAAAGTGAAAGTGAAGTCACTCGGTCGTGTCCGACTCTTAGCTACCCCATGGACTGAAGCCTACCAAGCTCCTCCGTCCATGGGATTTTCCAGGCAAGAGTACTGGAGTGGGTTGCCATTGCCTTCTCCAGTTATGGCCCTATCAGAGTCATTTTTCCAGCCTCTTGTAGCTGGCGATCAGAAGTCCTCTTTGGCCAGTCTTTCACCACAGCTCCACCCATTCAGGCACTTAGAGTGCTCCCTTGCCTGGGGTCCTTTTCTGTTTTTCAGCATGTCAGACACATAGAGGGGCCCCCTTAGCTGGAGTCCTACTCTGTACATTGGCACATCAGGCACTTAAAGGGCACCTTGGGTGGGGTCCTACTCTGTAGTTTGGAGCATCAATCACTGAAAGGAGCACCCTGGGTGGGGTCTACACTGTAGTTGAGTGTGTCAGCCTTTGATGGGCCTCCTCTCTATTGTTCAGTTGCCGATGCTGGCATGTAGGGAGAGAGAGGCTATGGTTACGTGCCAGGAGCCACCACAGGAGATCCCACCCATGACAAGGTCATGTGGAAGAGAACTGTTGAGCAAGGCTTCAGAACTCAACGGGCTCCCTAGGCTTTCTTGAGCATCTACCTCAAAACTGGAATCTGTCTGTTTTACTATTTCATGACTTTCACCAACTCCTCTGACATTAACAGGGGGCTATTCCTGACCACCTTTCTCTGGAGAAAATTAACTTAGGGCTATAGCTAATAAGTCTCCTGGACATGGGAGGAATATTTCCAATCAAAATCCCTCTGTTAGCATTCTAGCTTGCTTGGAAGGTATATCCAGACTCTTGCAGCTATGCATATGATTATTTACAGCCTCCCAACTATGAGAGGCAAGGAAAGCCTAAAATATAGAGCCTTTCAAAGAGTTAAAAGTTATTAGAGTAGTGCTGGTGTAGGATTTCATTATTGGACCAATGCTTGTTGCTAAGTTCCCATATCTCTTATCCACTGTGCACCTGGGAGTGCATTAGTTAGCACAGTTAGAATATAAGAAAAACAAGTGTAGCCTTGAAATTAACCACATCAGGCTTTTGAGCTAATTGGTTCTTTCTTGTAACTCACTGAACCTTTTGCTCCGTGAGAAATGT
>NW_017190490.1:0-11265 GCF_001704415.2 Capra hircus | reverse complement strand
AAAAAAATTTTCTTTTTCAGATCAGGTAGGGAAGGCTCTGCCCAACCCGGAGAGGTACCTACTATTCTAGTAATGTCATTGATAACAGGTGACTGCTTTGCTTCCCCGAAGGCACTCGCTTTCCCTGCATCCTGAGAACTCACGTCTCAGCAAGCGAAAGCGCCTTCTTGGGAGTCATTATTCAGGGGCAACTCCCTGGAGCCGGGGCCATAGGGAGCGGCTCCACACTCCAGGGAAAGGCAGAGCCACAGCCACACATCTGTCCATCCCCTTTGCTCTGTAGGAGAGCTCTAGTGAGCCTAGGTCTGTCAGGAAAATTCTTGGCTCCTATGGGGACACATTCTATGTGTGAAACTGCATCCAGGACCTAGGGGCCACAGGGGCGCCTGTTTCTCTCGGGGCGGAGGGGTGGGGGGCCTGAAGCAGTGCGGCCCAGCAACAGCTTCCACATCCATCAATTGCTCTTTTCTTACCTCTGATAGAACTAGCTTTGTTCCAGCCTTTGGCAATTTGGAGGCAAGCGGGCCCCACTTCCTCCCCAAGGAGGCATGGGACCTACTTTGAGTGGAAAGGCCCCTCACGGAGCTGAACCCAGGAAGGCACCCAGTCATGTCTGACACATTCCTGCATCCTGCTTCTTCATGAGCAATACCGCTATAAGCTAGGAATGTCTTTCCAAGGCTCAGAAAGGACAGGGGAGATGCATGGTGCTGCCTCTGGAATTTCGGTCCTCTGAGCAGACCTGGAGGTCTCCCCTTGAAGGAGCTAACCAGTTTCTTCCAAATACAGGCTTGCAAACACACACTGGGTGGCTGCCTCTTCTTCCCTGAAGGACGATCACTTTCCCCGCATCCTGTGAACTCTGCATCCCAGCCTGCTGGAAAAGCGCTTCTTGGAGGTCATTTTTCAGGGACAATTTTCCCTGGAGCCGGGGCCGTAGGGAGGGCCCCATGCTCGCTGGGAAAGGCAGAGTCACATCCACAGTCTGTTCTACCCCCTTTTGCCCTGTAGGAGAGCTCTAGTGAGCCTAGGTCTGTCAGGAAAATTCTTGGCTCCTATGGGGACACACCCTGTGTGTTAACCTGCATATCGGACCTAGGGGCCACAGGGCGCCTGTTCCTCTCGGGGGGACCCTGAAGTGGTGCGGCCCAGCAACAGCCTGAACATCCATCCGATTGCTCTTTTCTTCCTTCTGATAGAGCTAGCTTTGCTTCTCGCTTTGGCATTTCGGAAGCCAGGGGGAGCCCCACCGCTGTTGTCCTGGGGTCTATTGGAGGTACCGGGTCTATTGGACCCCAGCATGGCACCCGACCCCCTCAGACACACTCCCGCAGCCTCCTTCCCCATGGGCAGGACTGTTCTGACCTAGGAATGTGTTCCAAGGCTCAGAAAATGCAGGGAGACACACGGCCCTGACTCTGGAACTGAGGCCGTTGGAGCAGGCCTGGAGGTCTGACGTCTGAGACGCCAAACACTTGCTGCAAGATACAGGTGTGAAAACACACTCTCTGGGGCTGCCTTTCCTTCCTCCAAGGAAGAGAGCTTTTCCAGTCTCCTCCGTGCTGAGTCATACAAGGCTGGAAAGGTCTGGCTTCAGAGGGCATTTCTCAGCGGCAATGGCCCCTGAGGCCCTGCACCCAGGGAGGGATCCTACCCTCCCAGGGGAAGTCAAAGCAACCTCCAAACAGCTGTTCTCTCATGTTTCCTCTGCAGGAGGGAGCTAGTGAGCCCAGGTCTGTCTGGAACGTTCTTGGATCCTGCGGGGAAATCATCCTGGGAGCCCACCTGGATACCAGTCGTAGGGGCTAAAATTCGCATTTTCCTTCCTTGGAGCCCTAACGCAGTACAGCCTAGCAACTGCTTGAAAATCCATCCTGTTGCTGTTTTCTTCCCTCTGACAGAGCGAGCTTTGCTCCCCATTTTGGGATTTCAGAAGCAAGGTGGTGGCCTGCAACTCCTTGCCTGGGGTCCATTGGAGGTGCAAGGTGCCCTCGACCAGGTGACCCCAGCATGACACCTGGCCCCCTCAGACACACTCCCGCAGCCTGCTTCCCCATGGGCAGGACTGCTCTCACCTAGGAATGTGTTTGCAAGGCCAGGAAACTGCAGGGAGACACAAGGCCCTGATTCTGGCATTGAGTCTGTTGGAACAGGCCTGCAGGTCTTCTGTCTAACAAGCCAAACACTTGCTGCAAGATACAGGCCTGAAAACACACTCTTGGGCTGCCTTTCCTTCCTCCAAGGAAGAGAGTTTTCTCAGCCTCCTGTGGGCTGAGAGTCACACAGGGCTGAAAAGCACTTGCTGGGAGATTATTTTTCATTGGCCATGGCCCCTGAGGCCCTGTGCTCAGGGAGGGCTCCCTCCCTCCCAGGGAAAGTCAAAGGAAGCTCCAAACGGCTGTTCAATCATGTTTCTGAGAGAGTCATTGCCAAGGCAGGTTTCTAAGAAGTTCAAGGGTCCCCAAGGAGAGAGGGGTCTAGAATTCTCAAGGAGGAAGGAAGGACAAACTGTTTTTCCCTCTACATTCCTTAGGATTATATAACAATCATGCATCCTTCTTGAGGACGGTCTCTGGAAAAAACCTTCTGGCTAATCCTGTTATCTTAAAATGTCAATTATGGGAGTAGGTCTAGTGAGTCTTTACAACCTCCAGACATTCTTTTGTTCGTTGTCATAACTTATTGGAGAGTATATAACTCCATTACTAACACTAGCAAGGGGGTACGCTTTCTGCCCCTTGTGATGTCTCTGTCAGAAGCTTTCTCTATCTCCTTTATCCTTTAATAAAACTCTATTGCACAAAAGCTCTGAGCAATCAAGCCTCGTCTTGGGCCCTGGATTGAATTCTTCTCCTCCATAAGCCAAGAATCCCAGCATCTTTTCGTGGTTCAGCAACAATATTTCATTTCCTCTGCAGGAGAGAGCTAGTGAGCTTAGGTCTGTCTGGAACATTCTTGAATCCTGTGGGGAAAATATCCTGTGCACACATCTGGATACTGGGCCTAGAGGCCAAAATTCGCATTTCTTTCCCGGGGAGCCCTAACGTGGTGTGACTTAGCAACTGCTTGAAAATCCATCCCATTGCTGTTTTCCTCCTTCTGACAGAGCTAGCTTTGTTCCCTGCTTTGGGATGTCTCAACCGAAGGGCCGGTCCATAGCTACTCGCCTGGGGCCCATTGGATGTGCAAGGTGCCCTCGACTAGGTGACCCTAGCATGGCACTCAGCCCGCTCAGACACACTCCCGAGGCTTCTTTCTCATGGGAAGCACTGCTCCAACCTAGGAATGTGTCTGCAATGCTTGGAAAGTGCAGTGAGACACACAGCCCTGACTCTGCAATTGAGGCCCTCAGAGCAAGCCTGCAGCTCTGATGTCTGAGAAGCAAAACACTTGCTGCAAAGAGAGGCCTGAAAACACACTCTCTGTGGATGACTTTCCTTCCTCTAAGGAAGATAGTTTTCCCAGTCTCCTGCTTCCTGAATGTCACACAGCTGGAATGCGCTTGCTTGGAGGTCGTGATTCAGTGGCAATGACCCCTGAGGCCCTTTGCCCAGGGAGGGCTCCCACACTCACAGGCAAATCAAAGCAACTTCCAAGTGAGTCAGCTCTTCACATCAAGTGGCCAAAGTATTGGAGTTTCAGGTTCAGTATTAGTCCTTCCAATGTATATTCAGACCTGATTTCCTTTAGGATGGAGTGGTTGCGTCTCCTTGTAGTCTAAGCGACCTACAAGCATCTTCTCCAACACCACAGTTCAAAAGCATCCAATTTTCAGCTGTCACTTTCTTTATAGTACATCTTTCATATCCATCCATGACATATGGAAAAACCATAGCCTTGACTGGATGGATCTTTGTTGGCAAAGCAACGTCTCGGCTTTTTAATATGCTGTCTAGTTTGGTCATCACTTTTCTTCCAAGTCATAAATATGTTTTAAGTTCATGGAGGCAGACCATCACCTGCAGTGATTTCCAAGCCCCCCAAAATAGTCTGCTGCTGTTTCCAATGTTTTCCCATCTATTTGCCATGAAGTGATGAGACTGGATGCAATGATTTTAGTTTTCTGAATGCTGAGCTTTAAGCTAACTTTTTCACTCTCCTCTTTCACTTTCATCAGGAGACTCTTTAGTTCTTCTTCACTTTCTGCCATAAGGGTGGTGTCATCTGCATATCTGAGATTCTTGATATTTCTCCCAGCAATCTGGATTCCAGCGTGTGCTTCCTCCAGCCCAGTGTTTCTCATGATGTACTCTGCATATAAGTTAAATAAGCAGGGTGACAATACACTGCCTTGACATATTCCTTTTCCTATTTAGAACCAGTCTGTTGTTCCATGTCCAGTTCGAACTGTTTCTTCCTGACCTGCATACAGGTTTCTCAAGAGACAGGTCAGGTGGTCTGGTATTCCCATCTCTTTCAGAATTTTTCCCAGTTTATTGTGATCCACACAGTCAAAGGCTTTGGCATAGTCAATAAAGCAGAAATAGATGTCTTTTTTTCTGGAACTCTCTTGCTTTTTCAATGATCCAGTGGATGTTGGCAGTTTGATCTCTGGTTTCTCTGCATGTTTTAAATCCCTCTTGAACATTTGGAAGTTCACAGTTCATGTGAACTTGGAGAATTTTGAGCATTACTTTACTAGTGTGTGAGATGAGTGCAATTGTGCAGCAGCTTGAATATTCTTTGTCATTGCCTTTCTTTGGGATTGGAATGAAAACTGACCTAATGACTAGATGTTTTCAATTGCATATGCTGAAAGAACTGGCTGTGCAGTTTTGAAGAAAAAAAAATCATTTTAACCCATTTTCTCTGAAGTGCAAGGCATATCATGGCCATCCCTGAATCATAAAGTCACCTTTTCTTTATGTAGTCATAGTTTCATGCCTAAATTATAGGCCAACTCGTGCTCAAATGGACTCTGATGTCAGGGGCAGATCAACTAATAAAAAGCTTGGATTGTCCCTCTGGAGGAAAGTGAGATCTTGGTCCCACGAGAAGAATCTGAAGGGTTAAGGGAACTTGCAAGAGTGGGGAAAGCTTAGTCCATCCTACATGTACCAAAATCTTAAATAAGGCTTATTTACTTTACCGAAGTAAAAAAACAGATGATGAAAACAATTATAAATCAATGAAAGGTAAAGAAACTCATAGTCTGTTATCAAAAATTGCATTCTAAGAAAACTTTGTTCTCTTAACCTAGAGAGGAGACTAAATTCCATCTGGTACCAGCTTACCAGAAGACAAACAAACAAACAAACAAATTATCGGTAAGCTTAAAAAAAGTATATTCCATATATCTTGAAGTAGCAGTATTTCTGCAAAGGCATCAGTGTGAAACCATAGAGGACATGGTTAAAACCTGATTAAATAGAAATTGACAATGTAATCTGGTCACTGCTGCGACTTGAAATGCTTTAATATGATAACTGGAATTATAACTGACAGCATTTGACCAGGACATATCAGATTTTCACGGATGTCAGATAATTTCTAGGATATCTATATTAGGAACTGAAGGAATCTTTGAACCTAGGAAAGAAAACAACAGTCTCAAAGGCCCTTGCTGAATCATCTATCAGCAAGGAATGTCTTTGCAAGGATCGCAAAGTGAAGGGAAAATACACCGACCTGCCTCTGCAACTTTCGGTCCTCTGAGCAGATCTGGAGGTCTCCCTTTGTATAAGCTAACCTGTTCCTTCCAAATAGAGGTTTGCAACACAAAACAAGTGGCCGCCTATTCTTCCCGAAGGAGGCTCTCTTTCCCCACATCCTGCGAACTCCCTTTCCCAGCCTCCTGGAAAAGCGCTTCTTGCAGTTCCTTTCAGAAAATCCTATGGACGGAGAAGCCTGGTAGGCTGCAGTCCGTGGGGTCGCTGAGGGTCGGACACGACTGAGCGACTGCACTTTCATTTTCACTTTCATGCATTGGAGAAGGCAATGGCAACCCACTTACTGTTCTTGCCTGGAGAATCCCAGGGACGGGGGAGCCTAGTGGGCTACCGTCTATGGCGTCGCACAGAGTCGAACACGACTGAAGCAACTTAGCAGCAGCAGCAGCCCACTAGGCTCCCCCGTCCCTGGGATTCTCCAGGCAAGAACAGTAAGTGGGTTGCCATTGCCTTCTCCAATGCATGAAAGTGAAAATGAAAGTGCAGTCGCTCAGTCGTGTCCGACCCTCAGCGACCCCACGGACTGCAGCCTACCAGGCTTCTCCGTCCATAGGATTTTCTGAAAGGAACTGCAAGAAGCGCTTTTCCAGGAGGCTGGGAAAGGGAGTTCGCAGGATGTGGGGAAAGAGAGCCTCCTTCGGGGAAGAATAGGCGGCCACTTGTTTTGTGTTGCAAACCTCTATTTGGAAGGAACAGGTTAGCTTATACAAAGGGAGACCTCCAGATCTGCTCAGAGGACCAAAGTTGCAGAGGCAGGTCGGTGTATTTTCCCTTCACTTTGCGATCCTTGCAAAGACATTCCTTGCTGATAGATGATTCAGCAAGGGCCTTTGAGACTGTTGTTTTCTTTCCTAGGTTCAAAGATTCCTTCAGTTCCTAATATAGATATCCTAGAAATTATCTGACATCCGTGAAAATCTGATATGTCCTGGTCAAATGCTGTCAGTTATAATTCCAGTTATCATATTAAAGCATTTCAAGTCGCAGCAGTGACCAGATTACATTGTCAATTTCTATTTAATCAGGTTTTAACCATGTCCTCTATGGTTTCACACTGATGCCTTTGCAGAAATACTGCTACTTCAAGATATATGGAATATACTTTTTTTAAGCTTACCGATAATTTGTTTGTTTGTTTGTTTGTCTTCTGGTAAGCTGGTACCAGATGGAATTTAGTCTCCTCTCTAGGTTAAGAGAACAAAGTTTTCTTAGAATGCAATTTTTGATAACAGACTATGGATTTCTTTACCTTTCATTGATTTATAATTGTTTTCATCATCTGTTTTTTTACTTCGGTAAAGTAAATAAGCCTTATTTAAGATTTTGGTACATGTAGGATGGACTAAGCTTTCCCCACTCTTGCAAGTTCCCTTAACCCTTCAGATTCTTCTCGTGGGACCAAGATCTCACTTTCCTCCAGAGGGACAATCCAAGCTTTTTATTAGTTGATCTGCCCCTGACATCAGAGTCCATTTGAGCACGAGTTGGCCTATAATTTAGGCATGAAACTATGACTACATAAAGAAAAGGTGACTTTATGATTCAGGGATGGCCATGATATGCCTTGCACTTCAGAGAAAATGGGTTAAAATGATTTTTTTTTCTTCAAAACTGCACAGCCAGTTCTTTCAGCATATGCAATTGAAAACATCTAGTCATTAGGTCAGTTTTCATTCCAATCCCAAAGAAAGGCAATGACAAAGAATATTCAAGCTGCTGCACAATTGCACTCATCTCACACACTAGTAAAGTAATGCTCAAAATTCTCCAAGTTCACATGAACTGTGAACTTCCAAATGTTCAAGAGGGATTTAAAACATGCAGAGAAACCAGAGATCAAACTGCCAACATCCACTGGATCATTGAAAAAGCAAGAGAGTTCCAGAAAAAAAGACATCTATTTCTGCTTTATTGACTATGCCAAAGCCTTTGACTGTGTGGATCACAATAAACTGGGAAAAATTCTGAAAGAGATGGGAATACCAGACCACCTGACCTGTCTCTTGAGAAACCTGTATGCAGGTCAGGAAGAAACAGTTCGAACTGGACATGGAACAACAGACTGGTTCTAAATAGGAAAAGGAATATGTCAAGGCAGTGTATTGTCACCCTGCTTATTTAACTTATATGCAGAGTACATCATGAGAAACACTGGGCTGGAGGAAGCACACGCTGGAATCCAGATTGCTGGGAGAAATATCAAGAATCTCAGATATGCAGATGACACCACCCTTATGGCAGAAAGTGAAGAAGAACTAAAGAGTCTCCTGATGAAAGTGAAAGAGGAGAGTGAAAAAGTTAGCTTAAAGCTCAGCATTCAGAAAACTAAAATCATTGCATCCAGTCTCATCACTTCATGGCAAATAGATGGGAAAACATTGGAAACAGCAGCAGACTATTTTGGGGGGCTTGGAAATCACTGCAGGTGATGGTCTGCCTCCATGAACTTAAAACATATTTATGACTTGGAAGAAAAGTGATGACCAAACTAGACAGCATATTAAAAAGCCGAGACGTTGCTTTGCCAACAAAGATCCATCCAGTCAAGGCTATGGTTTTTCCATATGTCATGGATGGATATGAAAGATGTACTATAAAGAAAGTGACAGCTGAAAATTGGATGCTTTTGAACTGTGGTGTTGGAGAAGATGCTTGTAGGTCGCTTAGACTACAAGGAGACGCAACCACTCCATCCTAAAGGAAATCAGGTCTGAATATACATTGGAAGGACTAATACTGAACCTGAAACTCCAATACTTTGGCCACTTGATGTGAAGAGCTGACTCACTTGGAAGTTGCTTTGATTTGCCTGTGAGTGTGGGAGCCCTCCCTGGGCAAAGGGCCTCAGGGGTCATTGCCACTGAATCACGACCTCCAAGCAAGCGCATTCCAGCTGTGTGACATTCAGGAAGCAGGAGACTGGGAAAACTATCTTCCTTAGAGGAAGGAAAGTCATCCACAGAGAGTGTGTTTTCAGGCCTCTCTTTGCAGCAAGTGTTTTGCTTCTCAGACATCAGAGCTGCAGGCTTGCTCTGAGGGCCTCAATTGCAGAGTCAGGGCTGTGTGTCTCACTGCACTTTCCAAGCATTGCAGACACATTCCTAGGTTGGAGCAGTGCTTCCCATGAGAAAGAAGCCTCGGGAGTGTGTCTGAGCGGGCTGAGTGCCATGCTAGGGTCACCTAGTCGAGGGCACCTTGCACATCCAATGGGCCCCAGGCGAGTAGCTATGGACCGGCCCTTCGGTTGAGACATCCCAAAGCAGGGAACAAAGCTAGCTCTGTCAGAAGGAGGAAAACAGCAATGGGATGGATTTTCAAGCAGTTGCTAAGTCACACCACGTTAGGGCTCCCCGGGAAAGAAATGCGAATTTTGGCCTCTAGGCCCAGTATCCAGATGTGTGCACAGGATATTTTCCCCACAGGATTCAAGAATGTTCCAGACAGACCTAAGCTCACTAGCTCTCTCCTGCAGAGGAAATGAAATATTGTTGCTGAACCACGAAAAGATGCTGGGATTCTTGGCTTATGGAGGAGAAGAATTCAATCCAGGGCCCAAGACGAGGCTTGATTGCTCAGAGCTTTTGTGCAATAGAGTTTTATTAAAGGATAAAGGAGATAGAGAAAGCTTCTGACAGAGACATCACAAGGGGCAGAAAGCGTACCCCCTTGCTAGTGTTAGTAATGGAGTTATATACTCTCCAATAAGTTATGACAACGAACAAAAGAATGTCTGGAGGTTGTAAAGACTCACTAGACCTACTCCCATAATTGACATTTTAAGATAACAGGATTAGCCAGAAGGTTTTTTCCAGAGACCGTCCTCAAGAAGGATGCATGATTGTTATATAATCCTAAGGAATGTAGAGGGAAAAACAGTTTGTCCTTCCTTCCTCCTTGAGAATTCTAGACCCCTCTCTCCTTGGGGACCCTTGAACTTCTTAGAAACCTGCCTTGGCAATGACTCTCTCAGAAACATGATTGAACAGCCGTTTGGAGCTTCCTTTGACTTTCCCTGGGAGGGAGGGAGCCCTCCCTGAGCACAGGGCCTCAGGGGCCATGGCCAATGAAAAAGAATCTCCCAGCAAGTGCTTTTCAGCCCTGTGTGACTCTCAGCCCACAGGAGGCTGAGAAAACTCTCTTCCTTGGAGGAAGGAAAGGCAGCCCAAGAGTGTGTTTTCAGGCCTGTATCTTGCAGCAAGTGTTTGGCTTGTTAGACAGAAGACCTGCAGGCCTGTTCCAACAGACTCAATGCCAGAATCAGGGCCTTGTGTCTCCCTGCAGTTTCCTGGCCTTGCAAACACATTCCTAGGTGAGAGCAGTCCTGCCCATGGGGAAGCAGGCTGCGGGAGTGTGTCTGAGGGGGCCAGGTGTCATGCTGGGGTCACCTGGTCGAGGGCACCTTGCACCTCCAATGGACCCCAGGCAAGGAGTTGCAGGCCACCACCTTGCTTCTGAAATCCCAAAATGGGGAGCAAAGCTCGCTCTGTCAGAGGGAAGAAAACAGCAACAGGATGGATTTTCAAGCAGTTGCTAGGCTGTACTGCGTTAGGGCTCCAAGGAAGGAAAATGCGAATTTTAGCCCCTACGACTGGTATCCAGGTGGGCTCCCAGGATGATTTCCCCGCAGGATCCAAGAACGTTCCAGACAGACCTGGGCTCACTAGCTCCCTCCTGCAGAGGAAACATGAGAAGAACAGCTGTTTGGAGGTTGCTTTGACTTCCCCTGGGAGGGTAGGATCCCTCCCTGGGTGCAGGGCCTCAGGGGCCATTGCCGCTGAGAAATGCCCTCGAAGCCAGACCTTTCCAGCCTTGTATGACTCAGCACGGAGGAGACTGGAAAAGCTCTCTTCCTTGGAGGAAGGAAAGGCAGCCCCAGAGAGTGTGTTTTCACACCTGTATCTTGCAGCAAGTGTTTGGCGTCTCAGACGTCAGACCTCCAGGCCTGCTCCAACGGCCTCAGTTCCAGAGTCAGGGCCGTGTGTCTCCCTGCCATTTTCTGAGCCTTGGGAACACATTCCTAGGTCAGAACAGTCCTGCCCATGGGAAGGAGGCTGCGGGAGTGTGTCTGAGGGGGTCGGGTGCCATGCTGGGGTCCAAGACCCGGTACCTCCAATAGACCCCAGGACAACAGCGGTGGGCTCCCCCTGGCTTCCGAAATGCCAAAGCGAGAAGCAAAGCTAGCTCTATCAGAAGGAAGAAAAGCAATCGGATGGATGTTCAGGCTGTTGCTGGGCCGCACCACTTCAGGGTCCCCGAGAGGAACAGGCCCTGTGGCCCCTAGGTCCGATATGCAGGTTAACACACAGGGTGTGTCCCATAGGAGCCAAGAATTTTCCTGACAGACCTAGGCTCACTAGAGCTCTCCTACAGGGCAAAAGGGGTAGAACAGACTGTGGATGTGACTCTGCCTTTCCAGCGAGCATGGGGCCCTCCCTACGGCCCGGGCTCCAGGGAAAATTGTCCTGAAAAATGACCTCCAAGAAGCGCTTTCCAGCAGGCTATGCAGAGTTCACAGGATGCGGGGAAAGTGATCGATCCTTCAGGCGAAGAAGAGGCAGCCCCCCAGTGTGTGATTTGCAAGGCTTTATTTGGAAGA
>NW_017190489.1:0-11265 GCF_001704415.2 Capra hircus | reverse complement strand
ATCAGGTTCCGGCATCGTCTCCACACAAGGTCTTAGGCACCGCATCGTCGGGAGAGGAATCCGAGAGGCCCCCGAGCAACTCGCATGGGGACTGGCCTTTCCTGAGGCCACCAGAGCGGGTCCCTGAGGTCCCCGTCGTAAGTCGAGAAGCACCTGCCAACAACTCGAGAAAATCCAGGAGGTTCTCCCCTCCAGGCGAGATGAGGCCCATTTCCGCTGATTCGTCTCGAGGCTAAACACACCTAACCTCTGGAACTTCCAAAGGGACCTTCACACCCTTGCTGCAACTCAAGAAGTTCCCTCGACATACCAGTCTCCACTCGAGGTTAAGAACGAGAGTCCCGCCTACATCAGGAGGAGCCCCCGTTTCCCCTCCTAGCTCGAGAGGAGGGATCCTTTCCCTGCGTGGTCGGGAAAGATCTCCCCGAGTTCCCGGTCGCATCTACAAGAGGAGGTGCTCTCCACAGGAAAGGTGAGAGGAACTCCAGGGTCGTGCCACCATTCCCAGAGTCCTCCAGATGTCTCAGTCCATTCCAGGGAAGCCTGTGTTCCCTGCACTGCCTCGACTTTCAAGCCGACGATCGACTCACACCACGGTGGCACGTGGAGCAGCCCTGTGGGAAAGCTTCGTATGAAAGCCTCGTGGGAAAGCCTCGAGGGAAAGCCCCTGATCCCCTGATCTTCGCGAAGGGAAGCGTGACACTGCTGCTACAGCACGGGAGGAAAGCGCACGTGCATGCCCCACTCGAGACAAGGACTGACTCCCCTGGTGAGACTCCAGAAGTACCCCAAGATGCATGTCAGCACTGGAGAGGAATACTCAGGATCCGACACCGACTCCACACAAGGTCTGAGGCCCTGGCATCGACGGGAAAGGAATCCAGAGAGGCCCACAGCAACTCTCATGGGGACTGGCCTTTCTTGAGGCCACCAGAGCGGGTCCCTGAGGTCCCTGTCGTAAGTCGAGAGCACCTGCCGCAACTCGAGAAAATCCAGGAGGTTCTCCCCTCCAGCCCAGATGAGGGCCATTTCCGCTGCGGCGTCTCGAGGCTAATCACACCTAACCTCTGGAACTTCCTAAGGGTCCTTCACACCCTTGCTGCAACTCAAGAAGTTCCCCGACATACCCGTCTCCACTCGAGAGGAAGCACGAGAGTCCCGCCCACATCCAGAGGAGCCCCTTGTCGCCTCCTTGCTCGAGAGGAGGGATCCTTTCCCTGCCTGGTAGGGAAAGAATTCCTGGCGTTCCCGTCGCATCTCTTGAGGAGGCGCTCTCCACAGGAAAGGCGAGAGGAACTCCAGGGTCGTGCCACCATTCCCAGATCCCCCAGATGTCTCAGTCAATTCCAGGGAAACCTGTTTTCCCTGCACTGCCTCGACTTTCAAGCCGAGGATCGACTCACACCATCGGTGGCACGTGGAGCAGCCCTGTGGGAAAGCCTCGTGGGAAAGCCTCGTTGGAAAGCCTCGAGGGAAAGCCACTGATCCCTTGATCTTCGCGAATGGAAGCGTGACACTGCTGCTACAGCTCGGGAGGAAAGCGCACGTGCATGCCCCGACTCGAGACGAGGACTGACTCCCCTGGGGGACTCCAGAAGTACCCCAAGATCCATGTCAGTACTGGATAGAAATCCTCAGGTCCGGCACCGTCTCCACACAAGATCTTAGGCCATGGCATCGACGGGAGAGAAATCCCGAGAGGCCCCCGAGCAATTCGCGTGGGGACTGGCCTTTCCTGAGGCCACCAGAGCGGGTCACTGAGGTCCCCGTCGTAAGTCGAGAGCACCTGCCGCAACTCGAGACAATCCAGGAGGTTCTCCCCTCCAGGCGAGATGAGGCCCATTTCCGCTGAGGCGTCTCGAGGATAATCACACCTAACCTCTGGAACTTCCGAAGGGTCATTCACACCCTTGCTGCAACTCAAGAAGTTCCCCGACATACCCGGCTCCAATTGAGAGGAAGCACGAGAGTTCCCCCCACATCCAAAGGAGCCCCATTTCCGCCTCCAAGCTCGAGAGGAGGGATCCTTTCCCATCGTGGTCGGGAATGAATTCCCCGCGTTCCTGTCGCAACTCAAGAAGAGGCACTCTCCACAGGAAAGGCGAGAGGAACTCCAGGGTCGTGCCACCATTCCCATAGTCCCCCAGATGTCCCAGTCCATTCCAGGGAAACCTGTTTTCCCTGCACTGCCTCGACTTTCAAGCCGAGGATCGACTCACACCACGGTGGCACGTGGGACAGCCTTGTGGGATAGTCTCGTGGGAGAGCCTCGTGGGAAAGCCTCGAGGGAAAGCCACACATCCCTAGATCCACGCAAAGGGAAGCGTGACACTGCTGCTACTGCTCGGGGGGAAAGGGCACGTGCATGCCCCCACTCGAGACGAGGACTGACTCCCCTGGGGAGACTCCAGAAGTACCCCAAGATCCATGTCAGCACTGGAGAGGAATCCTCAGGATCCGACACCGACTCCACACAGGGTCTTAGGCCCTGGCATCGACGGGAAAGGGTTCCCGAGAGGCCCCACATCAACTCTCATGGGGACTGGCCTTTCGTGAGGCCACCAGAGCGGGTCCCTGAGGTCCCCATCGTAAGTCGAGAGCACCTGCCGCAACTCGAGAAAATCCAGGAGGTTCTCCCCTCCAGGCGAGATGAGGCCCATTTCCGCTGAGGCGTCTCGAGGCTAATCACATCGAATATCTGCAACTTTCAAAGGGTCCTTCACACCCTTGCTGCAACTCAAGAAGTTCCCCGACATACCGGTCTCCACTCGAGAGGAAGCACGAGAGTCCCGCCCACATCCAGAGGAGCCCGTTTTCCGCCTCCTTGCTCGAGAGAAGGTATCCTTTCCCTGTGTGGTCGGGAAAGAATTCCCGGCATTCCCGTCGCATCTCAAAAGGAGGCGCTCTCCACATGAAAGGCGAGAGGAACTCCAGGGTAGTTCCACCATTCCCCGAGTCCCCCAGGTATATCAGTCCATTCCAGGGAAACCTGTTTTCCCTGCACTGCCTCGACTTTCAAGGCGACGATCGACTCACACCACGTTGGCACGTGGGACTGCCCTGTGGGAAAGCCTCGTGGGAAAGCCTCAAGCGAAAGCCACAGATCCCTTGATCCACGCCTATGAATGCATGACACTGCTGGTACAGCTCGGGAGGAATGCGCACGTGCATGCCCCCACTCGAGACGAGGACTGACTCCCCTGGGGAGACTCCAGAAGTACCCCAACATCCATGTCAGCACTGGAGAGGAATCTTCAGTTTCCGGCACCGACTCCACACAAGCTCTTAGGTCCCGGCATCGACGGGAGAGGAATCCCGAGAGGCTCCCGAGCAACGTGCATGGGGACTGGCCTTTCCTTAGGCCACCAGAGCGGGTCCTGGAGGTCCCCGTCGTAAGTCGAGAGCACCTGCCGCAACTCGAGAAAATCCAGGAGGTTCTCCCCTCCAGGCGAAATGAGACCCATTTCCACTGCGGTGTCTCTAGGCTAATCACATCTAACATTTGGAACTTCAAAAGGGTCCGTCACACCCTTGCTGCAACTCAAGAAGTTCCCCGACATAACCGTCTCCACTCGAGAGGAAGCACGAGAGTCCCGCCAATATCCAGAGGAGCCCTGTTTCCGCCTCCTAGATCGAGAGAAGGGATCCTTTCCCTGCGTGGTCGGGAAAGAATTCCCTGGGTTCCCGTCTCATCTCAAGAGGAGGCGCTCTCCACAGGAAAGGCGAGAGGAACTCCAGGGTCGTGCCACATTCACAGAGACCACCAGATGTCTCAGTCCATTCCAGGGAAACCTGTTTTCCCTGCACTACCTCGACTTTCAAGCCGAGTATCGACTCACACCACGGTGGCACGTGGGACAGCTCTGTGGGAAAGCCTTGTGGGAAAGCCTCGTGGGAAAGCCTCGAGGGAAAGCCACAGCTCCCTTGATCCACGCGAAGGGAAGCGTGACACTGCTGCTACTGTTCGGGAGGAAAGTGCACGTGCATGCCCCCACTCGAGACGAGGACTGACTCCCGTGGGGAGAAACCAGAATTACCCCAAGATCCATGTCAGCACTGGAGAGGAATCCTCAGGTTCCGGCACCGACTCCACACAAGGTCTTAGGCCCCGGCATCGATGGGAGAGGGATCCCGAGAGGCCCCCGAGCAACACGCATGGGGACTGGCCTTTCCTGAGGCCAACAGAGCGGGTCCCTGAGGTCCTCGTCATAAGTCGAGAGCACTTGCCGAAACTCGAGAAAATCCAGGAGGTTCTCCCCTCCAGGCCAGATGAGGCCCATTTCCGCTGAGGCATCTCGAGGCTAATCACATCTAACCTCTGGAACTTTCAAAGGTCCTTCACACCCTTGCTGCAACTCAAGAAGTTCCCCGACATACCCGTCTCCACTCAAAATGAAGCACGAGAGTACCGCCCACATCCAGAGGAGCCCCTTTTCCGCCTCCTAGCTCGAAGGAGTGATCCTTTCCCTGCGTGGTGGGGAAAGAATTCCCCGCGTTCCCGTCGCATCTCAAGAGGAGGCGCTCTCCACAGGAAAGGCGAGAGGAACTCCAGGGTCGTGCCACCATTCCCAGAGTCCCCCAGATGTCTCAGTCCATGTTTTCCCTGCACTGCCTCGAATTTCAAGCCGAGGATCGACTCACACCACGGTGGCACGTGGGACAGCCCTGTGGGAAAGCCTCGTGGGAAAGCCTCGTGGGAAAGCCTATAGGGAAAGCCACAGATCCCTTGATCCACGTAAAGGGATGCGTGACACTCCTGCTACAGCTCGGGAGGAAATCCTACCTGCATGCCCCCAATGGAGACGAGGACTGACGCCCCTGGGGAGACTCCAGAAGTACCCCAAGATCCATGTCGGCACTGGAGAGGAATCCTCAGGTTCACGCACTGACTCCACACAAGGTCTTAGGCCCCGGCATCGACGGGAGAGGAATCCCGAGAGGCCCCCGAGCAACTCGCACGGGGACTGGCCTTTCCTGAGGCCACCAGAGCGGGTCCCTGAGGTCCCCGTCGTAGATCGAGAGCACCTGCCGCAACTCGAGAAAAATGCAGGAGGTTCTCCCCTCCAGGCGAGATGAGGCCCATTTCCGCTGAGGCGTCTCGAGGCTAATCATATCTAACATCTGGAACTTCCTAAACGGTCCTTCACACCCTTGCTGCAACCTCAAGAAATTCCCCGACTAACCCGTCTACACTCGAGAGGAAGCACGAGAGTCCCGCCCACATCCAGAGGAGGCCCCGTTTCCGCCTCCTATGCTCGAGAGGAGGGATCCTTTCCCTGCGTGGTCGGGAAAGAATTCCCTGGCGTTCCGGTCTCATCTCAAGAGGAGGCGCTCTCCACAGGAAAGGCGAGAGGAACTCCAGGGTCGTGCCACCATTCCCAGAGTCCCCCAGATGTCTCAGTCCATTCCAGGAGAAACCTGTTTTCCCTGCACTGCTCGACTTTCAAGCCGAGGATCGACTCACACCACGGTGGCACGTGGGACAGCCCTGTGGGAAGCCTCGTGGAAAGCCTCGTGGGAAAGCCTCGAGGGAAAGCCACAGATCCCTTAATCCACGTGAAGGGAAGCGTGACACTGCTGCTACAGCTCGGGAGGAAAGCGCACGTGCATGCCCCCACTCGAGACAAGGACTGACTCCCCTGGGAAGACTCCAGAAGTACCCCAAGATCCATGTCAGCACTGGAGAGGAATCCTCAGGTTCCGGCACCGACTCCACACAAGGTCTTAGGCCCCGGCATCGACGGGAGAGGAATCCCGAGAGGCCCGCGAGCAACTCGGCATGGGGACTGGCCTTTTCCTGAGGCCACCAGAGCGGGTCCCTGAGGTCCCCGTCGTAAGTCGAGAGCACCTGCCGCAACTCGAGAAAATCCAGGAGGTTCTCCCCTCCAGGCGAGATGAGGCCCATTTCCGCTGAGGCGTCTCGAGGCTAATCACACCTAACATCTTGGCAACTTCCAAAGGGTCCTTCACACCCTTGCTGCAACTCAAGAAGTTCCCCGACATACCCGTCTCCACTCGAGAGGAAGCACGAGAGTCCCGCCCACATCCAGAGGAGCCCCGTTTCCGCCTCCTAGCTCGAGAGAGGGATCCTTTCCCTGCGTGGTCGGGAAAGAATTCCCGGCCGTTCCCGTCGCATCTCAAGAGGAGGCGCTCTCCACAGGAAAGGCGAGAGGAACTCCAGGGTCGTGCCACCATTCCCAGAGTCCCCCAGATGTCTCAGTCCATTCCAGGGAAACCTGTTTTCCCTGCACTGCCTCGACTTTCAAGCCGAGGATCGACTCACACCACGGTGGCACGTGGGACAGTCCCTGTGGGAAAGCCTCATGGGAAAGCCTCGAGGGAAAGCCACAGATCCCTTGATCCACGTCGAAGGGAAGCGTGACACTGCTGCTACAGCTCGGGAGGAAAGCACACGTGCATGCCCCCACTCGAGACGAGGACTGACTCCCCTGGGGAGACTCCAGAAGTACCCCAAGATCCATGTCAGCACTGGAGAGGAATCCTCAGGTTCCGGCACCGAACTCCACACAAGATCTTAGGCCCCGGCATCGACGGGAGAGGAATCCCGAGAGGCCCCCGAGCAACTCGCATGGGGACTGGCCTTTCCTGAGGCCACCAGAGCGGGTCCCTGAGGTCCCCATCGTAAGTCGAGAGCACCTGCCGCAACTCGAGAAAATCCAGGAGGTTCTCCCCTCCAGGCGAGATGAGGCCCATTTCCGCTGAGGCGTCTCGAGGCAAATCACACCTAACCTCTGGAACTTCCAAAGGGTCCTTCACACCCCTTGCTGCAACTCAAGAAGTTCCCCGACATACCCGTCTCCACTCGAGAGGAAGCACGAGAGTCCTGCCCAACATCCAGAGGAGCCCGTTTCCGCCTCCTAGCTCGAGAGGAGGGATCCTTTCCCTGCGTGGTCGGGAAGAATTCCCGGCGTTCCCGTCGCATCTCAAGAGGAGGCGCTCTCCACAGGAAAGGCGAGAGGAACTCCAGGGTCGTGCCACCATTCCCAGAGTCCCCCAGATGTCTCAGTCCATTCCAGGGAAACCTGTTTTCCCTGCACTGCCTCGACTTTCAAGCCGAGGATCGACTCACACCACGGTGGCACCGTGGGACAGCCCTGTGGGAAAGCCTCTGGGAAGCCTCGTGGGAAAGCCTCAGAGGGAAAGCCACAGATCCCTTGATCCATGCGAAAGGGAAGAGTGACACTGCTGCTACTGCTCGGGAGGAAAGCGCACGTGCATGCCCCCAACTCGAGACAAGGACTGACTCCCCTGGGGAGACTCCAGAAGTACCCCAAGATCCATGTCAGCACTGGAGAGGAATCCTCAGGTTCCGGCACCGACTCCACACAAGGTCTTAGACGCCCGGCATCGACGGGAGTGGAATCCCGAGAGGCCCCCGAGCAACTCGCATGGGGACTGGCCTTTCCTGAGGCCACCAGAGCGGGTCCCTGAGGTCCCCGTCGTAAGTTCGAGAGCATCTGCCGCAACTCGAGAAAATCCAGGAGGTTCTCCCCTGCTAGGCGATATGAGGCCCATTTCCGCTGAGGCGTCTCGAGGCTAATCACATCTAACATCTGTAACTTCCAAAGGGTCCTTCACACCCTTGCTGCAACTCAAGAAGTTCCCCGACATACCCGTCTCCACTCGAGAGGAATCACGAGAGTCCCGCCCTCATCCAGAGGAGCCCCGTTTCCGCCTCCTAGCTAGAGAGGAGGGATCCTTGCCCTGCGTGGTCGGGCAAAGAATTCCCGGTATTTCCCGTTGCATCTCAAGAGGAGGCGCTCTCCACAGGAAAGGCGAGAGGAACTCCAGGGTCGTGCCACCATTCCCAGAGTCCCCCAGATGTCTCAGTCCATTCCAGGGAAACCTGTTTTCCCTGCACTGCCTCGACTTTCAAGCCGAGGATCGACTCACACCACGGTGGCACGTGGGACAGCCCTGTGGGAAAGCCTCCGTGGGCAAGCCTCGAGGGAAAGCCAGAGATCCTGTGGATCCACGCAAAGGGAAGCGTGACACTGCTGCTACAGCTCGGGAGGAAATCGCACCTGCATGCCCCAATTCGAGACGGAGGACTGACTCCCCTGGGGAGACTCCAGAAGTACCCCAAATCCATGTCAGCACTGGAGAGGAATCCTCAGGTTCCTGGCACCGACTCCACACAAGGTCTTAGGTCCCGGCATCGACGGGAGAGGAATACCGAGAGGCCCCCGAGCAACTCGCATGGGGACTGGCCTTTCCTGAGGCCACCAGAGCGGGTCCCATGAGGTCCCCGTCGTAAGTCGAGAGCACCTGCCGCAACTCGAGAAAATCCAGGAGGTTCTCCCCTCCAGGCGAGATGAGGCCCATTTCCGCTGAGGCGTCTCAGAGGCTAATCACACCTAACCTCTGGAACTTCCAAAGGGTCCTTCACACCCTTGCTGCAACTCAAGAAGTTCCCCGACATACCCGTCTCCACTCGAGAGGAAGCACGAGAGTCCCGCCCACATCCAGAGGAGCCCCGGTTTCCGCTTCCTAGCTCGAGAGGAGGGATCCTTTCCCTGCGTGGTCGGGAAAGAATTCCCGGCGTTCCTTTCGCATCTCAAGAGGCAGGCGACTCTCCACAGGAAAAGGCGAGAGGAACTCCAGGGTCGTGCCACCATTCCCAGAGTCCCCCAGATGTCTCAGTCCATTCCAGGGAAAACTGTTTTCCCTGCACTGCCTCGACTTTCAAGCCGAGGATCGACTCACACCACGGTGGACACGTGGACAGCCCTGTGGCAAAGCCTCGTGGGAAAGCCTCCCGAGGGAAAGCCACAGATCCCTTGATCCACGCGAAGGGAAGCGTGACACTGCTGCTACAGCTCGGGAGGAAAGCGCACATGCATGCCCCACTCGAGACGAGGACTGACTCCACTGGGGAGACTCCAGAAGTACCCCAAGATCCATGTCAACATGGAGAGGAATCCTCAGGTTCCGGCACCGACTCCACACAAGGTTTTAGGACGCCGGCATCGACGGGAGAGGAATCCCGAGAGGCCCCCGAGCCAACTCGCATGGGACTGGCCTTTCCTGAGGCCACCAGAGCGGTCCCTGAGGTCCCCGTCGTAAGTCGAGAGCATCTGCCGCAACTCGAGAAAATCCAGGAGGTTCTCCCCTCGGCGAGATGAGGCCCATTTCCGCTGAGGGTCTCGAGGCTAATCACATCCTAACTCTGAACTTCCAAAGGGTCCTTCACACCCTTGCTGCAACCAAGAAGTTCACCGACATACCCGGTCTCCACTCTGAGAGGAAGCACGAGAGTCCCGCTCACATCCAGAGGAGCCCCTGTTCCCTACTAGCCTCGAGAGGAGGGATCCTTTCCCATGCGTGGTCGGGAAAGAATTCCCCGGCGTTCCCTTTCGCATCTCAAGAGGAGGCGACTCTCCACAGGAAAGGCGAGAGGAACTCCAGGGTCGTGCCACCATTCCCAGAGTCCCCAGATGTCTCAGTCCATTCCAGGGAAACCTGTTTTCCCTGTACCGCCTCGACTTTCAAGCCGAGGATCGACTCACACCACGGTGGCACGTGGGACAGCCCTGTGGGAAAGCCTCGTGAAAGCCTGAAAGCCTCGAGGGAAAGCCACAGATCCCTTGATCACGCGAAGGGAAGCGTGACACTGCTGCTACAGCTCGGGAGGAAAGTACACGTGCATGCCCCACTCGAGACGAGGACTGACTTCCCTGGGGAGACTTAAGAACTACCCCAAGATCCATGTCAGCACTGGAGAAGGAATGCTCAGGTTCCGGAACCGACTCCACAAAGATTTTAGGCCCCGGCATCGTCGGAGAGGAATCCCGAGAGGCCCCGAGCAACTCGCAGGGGACTGGCCTTTCCTGAGGCCACCAGAGCGGGTCCCTGAGGTCCCCGGCGTAAGTCGAGAGCACCTGCCGCAACTCGAGAAAATCCAGGAGGTTCTCCCTCCAGGCGAGATGAGGCCCATTCCGCTGAGCGTCTCGAGGCAAATCACACCTAACCTCTGGAACTTCCAAAGGGTCTTCACACCCTTGCTGCAACACAAGAAGTTCCCCGACATACCTCTCCACTCGAGAGGAAGCACGAGAGTCCGGCCCACATCCAGAGGAGCCCGTTTCCGCCTCCTAGCTGAGAGGAGGGATTCTTCCCTTCGTGGGTCGGGAGAGAATTCCCCGGCGTTCCCCGTCGCTCTGCCAAAGAGGAGGCGGCTGCTCCACAGGAAGGCGAGAGAACTCCAGGGTTGTGCCACATTCGGTAGAGCCCCCTCAGATTGTCTGCAGTCGCATTCCAGGGACACCTGTTTTCACTGTCCTGCCTGCCGACTTTCAACCGAAGGATCGAAGACACATGGCCTTGGTGGCACGTGGGACAGACCCTAGTGGGAAAGCCTTGAGGGAAGGCCCTGCGTGGGAAAGCCTCGAGGGAAAGCCACAGATCCTTCATCCCTGCGAAATGAAGCGTGATCATGCTGCTAGTTACAGCTCGGGAGGATAAGCGCACGTGCATGCCCCACTCGTGAACGAGGACTGACTCCCTGGGAGCTCCAGAAGTACCCAAAGTCCATGTCGACATGGAGGAGGAATCTCAGGCTCCGGCACGACTCCACAAAGGTTTTAGAGCGGCATCGGACGGGATACGTGGAATCCGAGAGCCCCCGAGCAACTCGCATGGGGACTGGCCTTTCCTGAGGCCACCAGAGCGGGTCCTCTGAGGTCCGCGTCGTAAGTCGAGAGATCTGCCGAATCTCGAGAAAATCCAGGAGTTCTCGCCTGTCTGGCGATAGAGGCCATTTCCGCTGAGTGCGTTCGAGCTAATCACATCTAAACATCTGTTAACTTCCAAAGGGTCCTTCACACCTTGCTGCACTCAAGAGTTTCCCCGAATACACGCGTCTCCCCTGAGGGAACACGAAGTCCCGCCCTTCCCAGAGGAGCCCGTTTCCGCCTCCTAGCTAGGAGAGGGGATCCTTGCCCCAGTCGTGGTGCGCATTGTATTCCGGTATTTCGCGTTGCATCTCAAGGGAGGCGCTCTCTACGGAAAGGCGAGAGGAATCGGGTCGTGCACGCATTCCCAGAGTCCCCCAGATGTCTCAGTCCATTCAGGGAACCATGTTTTCCGCTACTGCCTCGACTTTCCAAGCCGAGGATCCGACTCACACACACGGTGGCAGCGTGGAGCAGCCCTGTGGGGAAAGCCTCCTGGGCAGCCTCGAGGGAAGCCAGGATCTGTGGATGGCCAGGGAAAAGCGGAAAGACGTGACAGTGCTGCTACAGC
>NW_017190488.1:0-11266 GCF_001704415.2 Capra hircus | reverse complement strand
GGCAGCCAGCCCCGTCAAGTTGAAAGCCCTGCTTGCACGGAGCTAAGTGCGCCTCCAGTACGGCAGAGCTCTAGCTCTGCCTCAGAGCCCCGATCTGGCAGAGTTCCTGGCGCGAGGCTGCTCTGCCGGGGCTAGCCTTGCCCAGACTTGCCTTGCTTTTAGGCTGCCTCCAGGAAGGAGCAGGCAGCAGGAGCCTGGGAGTCGCACTGGCGCCTTTCTTGCCTCAGCTCCAATCCTGCCTTGCCTTTGCACTTAGGTCCCAGTCCTCCTTAAGGAGAGCTTAGGGGCTGGTGGGTTGCACACTGCCAAGGGCTCCAGCAGTGAGAATTCTGTCAGAGGGAAGGGAAGGGCAACTGCAGGGCTCCTCCAGCGGTTGCTTGGCCGCCCAGATTCAGCGCCACACGGAGAGCACCAGGCTCCCAGGTCCCCTGGCTGGGGTTTTCAGCCCCGCACACACGGAGGCTGATTCCTGGGTGCCCAGAAAGTGTATGACAGACGTAGGTTCCCTAGCACTCTCCTCCCCCAGCAGAGACATGTGCAGGTGTTTGGGGCCTGATCCTGCGTGTCTGGGTTCCTGCCCACAGCCCCAACTCAGGGGAAGCAGCCCCTGAGGCAAGACCTGCTGGAGGAGCCCTGCGCCCCCGCCGATAGGCGAGTGCACAGCCAGCAGGGAAGCGAGCTCCTCGGGGGAAGAGGAGGCAGCAAGTCCCCGTCAAGCTGAAATCCCTGCTTACACGAAGCTAAGTGCGACTCCAGTACGGCAGATCTCTAGCTCTGTTCAGAGGCCCGATCTGCAGAGTTCCTGGCACCAAGATGCTCTGCCATAGGCGAGCCTTGCGCAGACTTGCCTTGCTTTAAGGCTCCCTCCCAGGAAGGAGCAGGCTGTGTGAGGCTCGGAAACGCCACTGGCGCCTTCCTGGCTTCAGCTCTACCCCTGCCTTGCCTTTGCACTTAGGTCCCAAGCGTCCTTGAGGAGGGCTTAGGGGCTGGTGGGTTGCACACTGCCAAGGGCTCCAGCAGTGAAAGCTCTGTCAGAGGGAAGCGAAGGGCAACAGCAGGGCTCCTTCAGCGGTTCCTTGGCCGCCCAGACAAAGCTCCGCACGGAGAGCACCAGGTTCCAAGGGCCCCTGGCTGGGTTTTGCATCCCCACACTCCCAGAGGCTGACTCCGTGGGTGCCTAGAAAGTGTGTGAGAGACGTAGGTTCCCTAGCACTCTCCTCCCCAGCAGAGACATGTGCAGGTGGTTGGGGCCTTATCCTGCGTGTCTGGGTTCCCGCCCACAGCCTCAACTCAGGGGAAGCAGCCCCTGAGGCAAGACCTGCTGGAGGAGCCCTGCGCGCCCGCCTGATAGGCGAGAGCACAGCCAGCAGTGTAGCGAGCCTCCTCGGGAGGAGGAGGCCAGCGAGCCCAGTCAAGAGGAAAGCCCTGCTTGCACGGAGCTAAGTGGGCCTCCAGTACGGCAGAGCTCTAGCTCTGCTCAGAGCCCGATCTGGCAGAGTTTCTGGCGCGAGGCTGCTCGGCCGGGGGCTCGCCTTGCCCAGACTTGCCTTGCTTTTAGGCTCCCTCCCCAGGAAGGAGCTGTCTGAGCGAGCCTGGGAGACGCCACTGGTGCCTTCCTTGCCTCAGCTCCAATCCTGCCTTGCCTTTGCACATAGGTGCCAGGCGTCGTTGGGGAGGGCTTAGGGGGGGTGGTGGGTTGCACACTGCCAAGGGCTTCAGCAGTGAGAGCTCTGTCAGAGGGAAGGGAAGGGCAACTGCAGGGCTCCTCCAGCGGTTTCTAGGCCGCCTAGAATCAGCGCCGCACCGAGAGCACCAGGCTCCCAGGGCCCCTGGCTGGGGTTTTCAGCCCCGCACACACGGAGGCTGATTCCTTGGGTGCCCAGAAAGTGTATGACAGACGTAGGTTCCCTAGCACTCTCCTCCCCAGCAGAGACATGTGCAGGTGTTTGGGGCCTGATCCTGCGTGTCTGGGTTCCTGCCCACAGCCCCAACTCAGGGGAAGCAGCCCCTGAGGCAAGACCTGCTGGAGGAGCCCTGCGCCCCCGCCTGATAGGCGAGTGCACAGCCAGCAGGGAAGCGAGCCTCCTCGGGGAAGAGGAGGCAGCCCAGCCCCGTCAAGCTGAAAGCCCTGCTTGCACGGAGCTAAGTGCGCCTCCAGTACGGCAGAGCTCTAGCTCTGCTCAGAGCCCCGATCTGGCAGAGTTCCTGGCGCGAGGCTGCTCTGCCGGGGGCTAGCCTTGCCCAGACTTGCCTTGCTTTTAGGCTGCCTCTCCAGGAAGGAGCAGGCAGCAGGAGCCTGGGAGTCGCCACTGGCGCCTTTCTTGCCTCAGCTCCAATCCTGCCTTGCCTTTGCACTTAGGTCCCAGTCCTCCTTAAGGAGAGCTTAGGGGCTGGTGGGTTGCACACTGCCAAGGGCTCCAGCAGTGAGAATTCTGTCAGAGGGAAGGAAGGGCAACTGCAGGGCTCCTCAGCGGTTGCTTGGCCGCCCAGATTCAGCGCCACACGGAGAGCACCAGGCTCCCGGCCCCTGGCTGGGGTTTTTCAGCCCCCACACACGGAGGCTGATTCCTTGGGTGCCCAGAAAGTGTATGACAGACGTAGGTTCCCTAGCACTCTCCTCCCCAGCAGAGACATGTGCAGGTGTTTGGGGCCTGATCCTGCGTGTCTGGGTTCCGCCCACAGCCCCAACTCAGGGGAAGCAGCCCCTGAGGCAAGACCTGCTGGAGGAGCCCTGCGCGCGCCCGCCTGATAGGCGAGAGCACAGCCAGCAGTGTAGCGAGCCTCCTCGGGGAGAAGAGGAGGCAGCCGAGCCCAGTCAAGAGGAAAGCCCTGCTTGCACGGAGCTAAGTGCGCCTCCAGTACGGCAGAGCTCTAGCTCTGCTCAGAGCCCCGATCTGGCAGAGTTTCTGGCGCGAGGCTGCTCGGCCGGGGGGGCTCGCCTTGCCCAGACTTGCCTTGCTTTTAGGCTCCCTCCCCAGGAAGGAGCTGTCTGAGCGAGCCTGGGAGACGCCACTGGTGCCTTCCTTGCCTCAGCTCCAATCCTGCCTTGCCTTTGCACATAGGTGCCAGGCGTGGTTGGGGGAGGCTTAGGGGGTGGTGGGTTGCACACTGCCAAGGGCTTCAGCAGTGAGAGCTCTGTCAGAGGGAAGGGAAGGGCAACTGCAGGGCTCCTCCAGCGCGTTTCTAGGCCGCCTAGAATCAGCGCCGCACGAGAGCACCAGGCTCCCAGGGCCCCTGGCTGGGTTTTCAGCCCCGCACACACGGAGGCTGATTCCTTGGGTGCCCAGAAAGTGTATGACAGACGTAGGTTCCCTAGCACTCTCCTCCCCAGCAGAGACATGTGCAGGTGTTGGGGCCTGATCCTGCGTGTCTGGGTTCCTGCCCACAGCCCCAACTCAGGGGAAGCAGCCCCTGAGGCAAGACCTGCTGGAGGAGCCCTGCGCCCCCGCCTGATAGGCGAGTGCACAGCCAGCAGGGAAGCGAGCCTCCTCGGGGGAAGAGGAGGCAGCCCAGCCCCGTCAAGTTGAAAGCCCTGCTTGCACGGAGCTAAGTGCGCCTCCAGTACGGCAGAGCTCTAGCTCTGCTCAGAGCCCCGATCTGGCAGAGTTCCTGGCGCGAGGCTGCTCTGCCGGGCTAGCCTTGCCCAGACTTGCCTTGCTTTTAGGCTGCCTCTCCAGGAAGGAGCAGGCAGCAGGAGCCTGGGAGTCGCCACTGGCGCCTTTCTTGCCTCAGCTCCAATCCTGCCTTGCCTTTGCACTTAGGTCCCAGTCCTCCTTAAGGAGAGCTTAGGGGCTGGTGGGTTGCACACTGCCAAGGGCTCCAGCAGTGAGAATTCTGTCAGAGGGAAGGGAAGGGCAACTGCAGGGCTCCTCCAGCGGTTGCTTGGCCGCCCAGATTCAGCGCCACACGGAGAGCACCAGGCTCCCAGGTCCCCTGGCTGGGGTTTTCAGCCCCGCACACACGGAGGCTGATTCCTTGGGTGCCCAGAAAGTGTATGACAGACGTAGGTTCCCTAGCACTCTCCTCCCCAGCAGAGACATGTGCAGGTGTTTGGGGCCTGATCCTGCGTGTCTGGGTTCCTGCCCACAGCCCCAACTCAGGGGAAGCAGCCCCTGAGGCAAGACCTGCTGGAGGAGCCCTGCGCCCCCGCCGATAGGCGAGTGCACAGCCAGCAGGGAAGCGAGCCTCCTCGGGGGAAGAGGAGGCAGCAAGTCCCCGTCAAGCTGAAATCCCTGCTTACACGAAGCTAAGTGCGACTCCAGTACGGCAGATCTCTAGCTCTGTTCAGAGGCCCGATCTGGCAGAGTTCCTGGCACCAAGATGCTCTGCCATAGGCGAGCCTTGCGCAGACTTGCCTTGCTTTAAGGCTCCCTCCCCAGGAAGGAGCAGGCTGTGTGAGGCTCGGAAACGCCACTGGCGCCTTCCTGGCTTCAGCTCTACCCCTGCCTTGCCTTTGCACTTAGGTCCCAAGCGTCCTTGAGGAGGGCTTAGGGGCTGGTGGGTTGCACACTGCCAAGGGCTCCAGCAGTGAAAGCTCTGTCAGAGGGAAGCGAAGGGCAACAGCAGGGCTCCTTCAGCGGTTCCTTGGCCGCCCAGACAAAGCTCCGCACGGAGAGCACCAGGTTCCAAGGGCCCCTGGCTGGGTTTTGCATCCCCACACTCCCAGAGGCTGACTCCGGGTGCCTAGAAAGTGTGTGAGAGACGTAGGTTCCCTAGCACTCTCCTCCCCAGCAGAGACATGTGCAGGTGGTTGGGCCTTATCCTGCGTGTCTGGGTTCCCGCCCACAGCCTCAACTCAGGGGAAGCAGCCCCTGAGGCAAGACCTGCTGGAGGAGCCCTGCGCCCGCCTGATAGGCGAGAGCACAGCCAGCAGTGTAGCGAGCCTCCTCGGAGAGAGGAGGCAGCCGAGCCCAGTCAAGAGGAAAGCCCTGCTTGCACGGAGCTAAGTGGCCTCCAGTACGGCAGAGCTCTAGCTCTGCTCAGAGCCCCGATCTGCAGAGTTTCTGGCGCGAGGCTGCTCGGCCGGGGGCTCGCCTTGCCCAGACTTGCCTTGCTTTTAGGCTCCTCCCCAGGAAGGAGCTGTCTGAGCGAGCCTGGGAGACGCCACTGGTGCCTTCCTTGCCTCAGCTCCAATCCTGCCTTGCCTTTGCACATAGGTGCCAGGCGTCGTTGGAGGGCTTAGGGGGTGGTGGGTTGCACACTGCCAAGGGCTTCAGCAGTGAGAGCTCTGTCAGAGGGAAGGGAAGGGCAACTGCAGGGCTCCTCCAGCGGTTTCTAGGCCGCCTAGAATCAGCCGCCCACCGAGAGCACCAGGCTCCCAGGGCCCCTGGCTGGGGTTTTCAGCCCCGCACACACGGAGGCTGATTCCTTGGGTGCCCAGAAAGTGTATGACAGACGTAGGTTCCCTAGCACTCTCCTCCCAGCAGAGACATGTGCAGGTGTTTGGGGCCTGATCCTGCGTGTCTGGGTTCCTGCCCACAGCCCCAACTCAGGGAAGCAGCCCCTGAGGCAAGACCTGCTGGAGGAGCCCTGCGCCCCGCCTGATAGGCGAGTGCACAGCCAGCAGGGAAGCGAGCCTCCTCGGGGGAAGAGGAGGCAGCCCAGCCCCGTCAAGTTGAAAGCCCTGCTTGCACGGAGCTAAGTGCGCCTCCAGTACGGCAGAGCTCTAGCTCTGCTCAGAGCCCCGATCTGGCAGAGTTCCTGGCGCGAGGCTGCTCTGCCGGGGCTAGCCTTGCCCAGACTTGCCTTGCTTTTAGGCTGCCTCTCCAGGAAGGAGCAGGCAGCAGGAGCCTGGGAGTCGCCACTGGCGCCTTTCTTGCCTCAGCTCCAATCCTGCCTTGCCTTTGCACTTAGGTCCCAGTCCTCCTTAAGGAGAGCTTAGGGGCTGGTGGGGTTGCACACTGCCAAGGGCTCCAGCAGTGAGAATTCTGTCAGAGGGAAGGGAAGGGCAACTGCAGGGCTCCTCCAGCGGTTGCTTGGCCGCCCAGATTCAGCGCCACACGGAGAGCACCAGGCTCCCAGGTCCCCTGGCTGGGGTTTTCAGCCCCGCACACACGGAGGCTGATTCCTTGGGTGCCCAGAAAGTGTATGACAGACGTAGGTTCCCTAGCACTCTCCTCCCCAGCAGAGACATGTGCAGGTGTTTGGGGCCTGATCCTGCGTGTCTGGGTTCCTGCCCACAGCCCCAACTCAGGGGAAGCAGCCCCTGAGGCAAGACCTGCTGGAGAGCCCTGCGCCCCCGCCTGATAGGCGAGTGCACAGCCAGCAGGGAAGCGAGCCTCCTCGGGGGAAGAGGAGGCAGCAAGTCCCCGTCAAGCTGAAATCCCTGCTTACACGAAGCTAAGTGCGACTCCAGTACGGCAGATCTCTAGCTCTGTTCAGAGGCCCGATCTGGCAGAGTTCCTGGCACCAAGATGCTCTGCCATAGGCGAGCCTTGCGCAGACTTGCCTTGCTTTAAGGCTCCCTCCCCAGGAAGGAGCAGGCTGTGTGAGGCTCGGAAACGCCACTGGCGCCTTCCTGGCTTCAGCTCTACCCCTGCCTTGCCTTTGCACTTAGGTCCCAAGCGTCCTTGAGGAGGGCTTAGGGGCTGGTGGGTTGCACACTGCCAAGGGCTCCAGCAGTGAAAGCTCTGTCAGAGGGAAGCGAAGGGCAACAGCAGGGCTCCTTCAGCGGTTCCTTGGCCGCCCAGACAAAGCTCCGCACGGAGAGCACCAGGTTCCAAGGGCCCCTGGCTGGGTTTTGCATCCCCACACTCCCAGAGGCTGACTCCGTGGGTGCCTAGAAAGTGTGTGAGAGACGTAGGTTCCCTAGCACTCTCCTCCCCAGCAGAGACATGTGCAGGTGGTTGGGGCCTTATCCTGCGTGTCTGGGTTCCCGCCCACAGCCTCAACTCAGGGGAAGCAGCCCCTGAGGCAAGACCTGCTGGAGGAGCCCTGCGCGCCCGCCTGATAGGCGAGAGCACAGCCAGCAGTGTAGCGAGCCTCCTCGGGAGAAGAGGAGGCAGCCGAGCCCAGTCAAGAGGAAAGCCCTGCTTGCACGGAGCTAAGTGCGCCTCCAGTACGGCAGAGCTCTAGCTCTGCTCAGAGCCCCGATCTGGCAGAGTTTCTGCGCGCGAGGCTGCTCGGCCGGCGGGCTCGCCTTGCCCAGACTTGCCTTGCTTTTAGGCTCCCTCCCCAGGAAGGAGCTGTCTGAGCGAGCCTGGGAGACGCCACTGGTGCCTTCCTTGCCTCAGCTCCAATCCTGCCTTGCCTTTGCACATAGGTGCCAGGCGTCGTTGGGGGGCTTTAGGGGGTGGTGGGGTTGCACACTGCCAAGGGCTTCAGCAGTGAGAGCTCTGTCAGAGGGAAGGGAAGGGCAACTGCAGGGCTCCTCCAGCGGTTTCTAGGCCGCCTAGAATCAGCGCCGCACCGAGAGCACCAGGCTCCCAGGGCCCCTGGCTGGGGTTTTCAGCCCCGCACACACGGAGGCTGATTCCTTGGGTGCCCAGAAAGTGTATGACAGACGTAGGTTCCCTAGCACTCTCCTCCCCAGCAGAGACATGTGCAGGTGTTGGGGCCTGATCCTGCGTGTCTGGGTTCCTGCCCACAGCCCCAACTCAGGGGAAGCAGCCCCTGAGGCAAGACCTGCTGGAGGAGCCCTGCGCCCCCTGATAGGCGAGTGCACAGCCAGCAGGAAGCGAGCCTCCTCGGGGAAGAGGAGGCAGCCCAGCCCGTCAAGTTGAAAGCCCTGCTTGCACGGAGCTAAGTGCGCCTCCAGTACGGCAGAGCTCTAGCTCTGCTCAGAGCCCCGATCTGGCAGAGTTCCTGGCGCGAGGCTGCTCTGCCGGGGGCTAGCCTTGCCCAGACTTGCCTTGCTTTTAGGCTGCCTCTCCAGGAAGGAGCAGGCAGCAGGAGCCTGGGAGTCGCCACTGGCGCCTTTCTTGCCTCAGCTCCAATCCTGCCTTGCCTTTGCACTTAGGTCCCAGTCCTCCTTAAGGAGAGCTTAGGGGCTGGTGGGTTGCACACTGCCAAGGGCTCCAGCAGTGAGAATTCTGTCAGAGGGAAGGAAGGGCAACTGCAGGGCTCCTCCAGCGGTTGCTTGGCCGCCCAGATTCAGCGCCACACGGAGAGCACCAGGCTCCAGGTCCCCTGGCTGGGTTTTCAGCCCCGCACACACGGAGGCTGATTCCTTGGGTGCCCAGAAAGTGTATGACAGACGTAGGTTCCCTAGCACTCTCCTCCCCAGCAGAGACATGTGCAGGTGTTTGGGGCCTGATCCTGCGTGTCTGGGTTCCTGCCCACAGCCCCAACTCAGGGGAAGCAGCCCCTGAGGCAAGACCTGCTGGAGGACCTGGGAGGCGGCGAGCAGCAGCAGGGAAGCGAGCCTCCTCGGGGGAAGAGGAGGCAGCAAGTCCCCGTCAAGCTGAAATCCCTGCTTACACGAAGCTAAGTGCGACTCCAGTACGGCAGATCTCTAGCTCTGTTCAGAGGCCCGATCTGGCAGAGTTCCTGGCACCAAGATGCTCTGCCATAGGCGAGCCTTGCGCAGACTTGCCTTGCTTTAAGGCTCCCTCCCAGGAAGGAGCAGGCTGTGTGAGGCTCGGAAACGCCACTGGCGCCTTCCTGGCTTCAGCTCTACCCCTGCCTTGCCTTTGCACTTAGGTCCAAGCGTCCTTGAGGAGGGCTTAGGGGCTGGTGGGTTGCACACTGCCAAGGGCTCCAGCAGTGAAAGCTCTGTCAGAGGGAAGCGAAGGGCAACAGCAGGGCTCCTTCAGCGGTTCCTTGGCCGCCCAGACAAAGCTCCGCACGGAGAGCACCAGGTTCCAAGGGCCCCTGGCTGGGTTTTGCATCCCCACACTCCCAGAGGCTGACTCCGTGGGTGCCTAGAAAGTGTGTGAGAGACGTAGGTTCCCTAGCACTCTCCTCCCCAGCAGAGACATGTGCAGGTGGTTGGGGCCTTATCCTGCGTGTCTGGGTTCCCGCCCACAGCCTCAACTCAGGGGAAGCAGCCCCTGAGGCAAGACCTGCTGGAGGAGCCCTGCGCGCCGCCTGATAGGCGAGAGCACAGCCAGCAGTGTAGCGAGCCTCCTCCGGAGAAGAGGAGGCAGCCGAGCCCAGTCAAGAGGAAAGCCCTGCTTGCACGGAGCTAAGTGGGCCTCCAGTACGGCAGAGCTCTAGCTCTGCTCAGAGCCCCGATCTGGCAGAGTTTCTGGCGCGAGGCTGCTCGGCCGGGGGCTCGCCTTGCCCAGACTTGCCTTGCTTTTAGGCTCCCTCCCCAGGAAGGAGCTGTCTGAGCGAGCCTGGGAGACGCCACTGGTGCCTTCCTTGCCTCAGCTCCAATCCTGCCTTGCCTTTGCACATAGGTGCCAGGCGTCGTTGGGGAGGGCTTAGGGGGTGGTGGGTTGCACACTGCCAAGGGCTTCAGCAGTGAGAGCTCTGTCAGAGGGAAGGGAAGGGCAACTGCAGGGCTCCTCCAGCGGTTTCTAGGCCGCCTAGAATCAGCGCCGCACCGAGAGCACCAGGCTCCCAGGGCCCCTGGCTGGGGTTTTCAGCCCCGCACACACGGAGGCTGATTCCTTGGGTGCCCAGAAAGTGTATGACAGACGTAGGTTCCCTAGCACTCTCCTCCCCAGCAGAGACATGTGCAGGTGTTTGGGGCCTGATCCTGCGTGTCTGGGTTCCTGCCCACAGCCCCAACTCAGGGGAAGCAGCCCCTGAGGCAAGACCTGCTGGAGGAGCCCTGCGCCCCCGCCTGATAGGCGAGTGCACAGCCAGCAGGAAGCGAGCCTCCTCGGGGGAAGAGGAGGCAGCCCAGCCCCGTCAAGTTGAAAGCCCTGCTTGCACGGAGCTAAGTGCGCCTCCAGTACGGCAGAGCTCTAGCTCTGCTCAGAGCCCCGATCTGGCAGAGTTCCTGGCGCAGGCTGCTCTGCCGGGGCTAGCCTTGCCCAGACTTGCCTTGCTTTTAGGCTGCCTCTCCAGGAAGGAGCAGGCAGCAGGAGCCTGGGAGTCGCCACTGGCGCCTTTCTTGCCTCAGCTCCAATCCTGCCTTGCCTTTGCACTTAGGTCCCAGTCCTCCTTAAGGAGAGCTTAGGGGCTGGTGGGTTGCACACTGCCAAGGGCTCCAGCAGTGAGAATTCTGTCAGAGGGAAGGAAGGGCAACTGCAGGGCTCCTCCAGCGGTTGCTTGGCCGCCCAGATTCAGCGCCACACGGAGAGCACCAGGCTCCCAGGTCCCCTGGCTGGGGTTTTCAGCCCCGCACACACGGAGGCTGATTCCTTGGGGTGCCCAGAAAGTGTATGACAGACGTAGGTTCCCTAGCACTCTCCTCCCCAGCAGAGACATGTGCAGGTGTTTGGGGCCTGATCCTGCGTGTCTGGGTTCCTGCCCACAGCCCCAACTCAGGGGAAGCAGCCCCTGAGGCAAGACCTGCTGGAGGAGCCCTGCGCCCCCGCCCGATAGGCGAGTGCACAGCCAGCAGGGAAGCGAGCCTCCTCGGGGGAAGAGGAGGCAGCAAGTCCCCGTCAAGCTGAAATCCCTGCTTACACGAAGCTAAGTGCGACTCCAGTACGGCAGATCTCTAGCTCTGTTCAGAGGCCCGATCTGGCAGAGTTCCTGGCACCAAGATGCTCTGCCATAGGCGAGCCTTGCGCAGACTTGCCTTGCTTTAAGGCTCCCTCCCCAGGAAGGAGCAGGCTGTGTGAGGCTCGGAAACGCCACTGGCGCCTTCCTGGCTTCAGCTCTACCCCTGCCTTGCCTTTGCACTTAGGTCCCAAGCGTCCTTGAGGAGGGCTTAGGGGCTGGTTGCACACTGCCAAGGGCTCCAGCAGTGAAAGCTCTGTCAGAGGGAAGCGAAGGGCAACAGCAGGGCTCCTTCAGCGGTTCCTTGGGCCGCCCAGACAAAGCTCGCCGCACGAGAGCACCAGGTTCCAAGGGCCCCCTGGCTGGGTTTTGCATCCCCACACTCCCAGAGGCTGACTCCGTGGGTGCCTAGAAAGTGTGTGAGAGACGTAGGTTCCCTAGCACTCTCCTCCCCAGCAGAGACATGTGCAGGTGTTGGGGCCTTATCCTGCGTGTCTGGGTTCCCGCCCCACAGCCTCAACTCAGGGGAAGCAGCCCCCTGAGGCAAGACCTGCTGGAGGAGCCTGCGCGCCCCGCCTGATAGGCGAGAGCACAGCAGCAGTGTAGCGCGCCGCCTCCTCGGAGAAGGGAGGCAGCGAGCCCAGTCAAGAGGAAAGCCCTGCTTGCACGGAGCTAATGGGCCTCCAGTACGGCAGAGAGCCCCGATCTG
>NW_017190487.1:0-11266 GCF_001704415.2 Capra hircus | reverse complement strand
CAGGTTTCCGTGGAATGGAATGAGACATCTGGGGGAGTGTGGGAACGTGGCAACACTAACCTGGAGTTCTTCTCGCGTTTCAAGTGGTGAGCGCCTCCTCTTGAGATGCGACAAGAACGCCGGGAATTCTTTCCCGACCACGCAGGGAAAGATCACTCCTCTAGAGCTATGAGGCGGAAACGGGGCTCCTCTGGATGTGGGCGGGACTCTCGCCTTCTTCTCGAGTGGAGTCGGGTATGTCGGGGAACTTCTTGCGTTGCAGCAAGGGTGTTAAGGATCCTTGGGAAATTCCAGCGTTTAGGTGTGATTAGCCTCGAGGAGCCTCATCGAAAAGGGCCTCATCTCGCCTGGAGGGGAGAACCTCCTGGATTTTCAAGAGTTACGGCCGGTGCTCTCGACTTACCACGGGGACCTAGGGACCCGCTCTGGTGGCCTCAGGAAAGGCCAGTCCCCAGGCCAGTTGCTCCGGGGCCTCTCGGGATTCTTCTCCCGTCGATGCCGGGGCCTAAGACCTTGTGTGGACTCGGTGCCGGAACCTGAGGATTCCTCTCCAGTGCTGACATGGATCTTGGGGTACTGCCGGAGTCTCCCCCAGGGGAGTCACTCGTCGTCTCGAGTGGCGGCATGCACGTGCGCTTTCCTTCCGAGCTGTAGCAGCACTGTCACCCTTCCTTCGCGTGGATCAAGGGACCAGGGCTTTCCCTTGAGGCTTTCCCACGAGGCTTTCCCAAGAGGCTTTCACCAGAGCTCTCCCCGTGCCACCGTGGTGTGAGTCGATCCTCGGTTTGAAAGTCGAGGCAGTGCAGGGAAAAAAGTATTCCCTGGAATGGACTGAGACATCTGGGGGACTCTGGGAATGGTGGAACGACCCTGGAGTTCCTCTCGCCTTTCCTGTGGAGAGCGCCTTCTCTGAGATGCGACGGAAAAGCCGGCAATTCTCTCCCGAGCACGCAGTGAACGGATCCCTCCTCTCGAGCTAGGAGGCGGAAACGGCGCTCCTCTGGATGTGGGCGAGATTCTCGTGCTTCCTCTCGAGTGGAGACGGTATGTCAGGGAACTTCTTGAGTTGCACCAAGGGTGTTGAAGGACCCTTTGGAAGTTCCAGAGGTTAGGTGTGAACACCCTTGAGACGCCTCAGCGGAAATGGGCCTCATCTCCGCCTGGAGGGGAGAACCTCCTGGATTTTCTCGAGTTGCGGCGGGTGCTCTCGTCTTACGACGGCGGACGACAGGGACCCTCTCTGGTGGCCTCAGGAAAGGCCCAGTCCCCATGCGAGTTGCATGGGGGCCTCTCGGGACTCCTCTCCCGTCGATGCTGGGGCCTAAGACCTTGTGTGGAGTTCAGTGCCGGAAACTGAGGATTCCTGTGCAGTGCAGACATGGATCTTGGGGGGTACTTCTGGAGTCTCCCCAGGGGAGTCAGTCCTCGTCTCGAGTGGGGGGCATGCACGTGCGCTTTCCTCCTGAGCTGTAGCAGCAGTGTCCGCGCTTCCCTTCGCATGGATCAAGGGATCTGTGGCTTTCCCTCGAGGCATTCCCACGAGGCTTCCCAAAGAGGCTTTCCCACGAGGCTTTCCCACAGGGCTGTCCCACGTGCCACCGTGGTGAGAGTCGATCCTCGGCCTTGAAAGTCGAGGCAGTGCAGGGAAAACAGATTTCCCTGGAATGGACGGAGACATCTGGTTGACTCTGGGAATGGTGGCACGACCCTGGAGTTCCTCTCGCCTTTCCTGTGGAGAGCGCCTTCTCTTGAGATGGAACGGGAACGCCGGGAATACTTTCCCGACCTCGCAGGGAAAGGATCCCTCCTCTCTAGCTAGGAGATGGAAACGGGGCTCCTCTGGATGTGGCCGGGACTCTCGTGCTTCCTCTCGAGTGGAGACGGGAATGTCGGGGAACTTCTTGAGTTGCAGCAAGGGTGTGAAGGACCCTTTGGAAGTTCCAGAGTTTAGGTGTGAATAGCCTCGAGGCGGCCTAGGCGGAAATGGGCCTCATCTCGCCTGGAGGGGAGAACCTCCTGGATTTTCTCGAGTTGCGGCATGTGCTCTCGACTTACGAAGGGGACCTCAGGGACCCTCTCTGGTGGCCTCAGGAAAGGCCAGTCCCCATGGGAGTTGCTCATGGGCCTCCCGGGATTCCTCTCCCGTTGATGCCAGGGCCTATGATCTTGTGTGGATCGGTTGCCGGAACCTGAGGATTCCTCTCCAGTGCTGACATGGATCTTTGGTGTAATTCTGGAGTCTCCCCAGTGGAGTCAGTCCTCGTCACGAGTGGGGGCTTGCACGTGCGCTTTCCTCCCGGAGCTGTAGCAGCAGTTTCGCGCTTCCCTTTGCGTGGATCAAGGGATCTGTGGATTTCCCTCCAGGCTTTCCCAATAGGCTTTCCCACGAGGCTTTCCCACGTGGCTTTCCCACAGGGCTGTTCCACGAGTCACCGTGTTGTGTTGTCGATCCTAGGCTAGAAAGTCGAGGCAGTGCAGGAGAAACAGGTTTCCATGGAATGGACTGAGATATCTGGGGGCCTCTGGGAATGGGTGCACGAATCTGGAGTTCCTCTCGCCTTTCCTGTGGAGAGCGCCTCCTCTTGAGATGAGACGTGAACTCCGGGAATACTTGACCGACCACTCAGTGAAAGGATCCCTCCTCTCGAGCTAGGAGGCAGTAAACGGGGCTCCTCTGGATGTGGGCGGGACTCTCGGGCTTCCTCTCGAGTGGAGACGGGTATATGGGGGAGCTTCTTAAGTTGCAGCAAGGGTGTGAAGGACCCTTTGGAAGTTCCAGAAGGTTAGGTGTGATTAGCCTCGAGACGCCTCAGCGGTAATGGGCCTCATCTTGCTTGGAGGAGAGAACCTCCTGGATTTTCTCGAGTTGCGGCAGGTGCTCTCGACTTATGACGGGGACCTCAGGGACCCGCTCTGGTGGACTCAGGAAAGGCCAGTCCACATGCGCGTTGCTCAGGGGCCTCTCGGGATTCCTCTCCCGTCGATGCCGGGGGCCTACGACCTTGTGTGATTTCGGTGCCGGAACTTGAGGATTCCTCTCCAGTGCTGACATGGATCTTGGGGTACTTCTGGAGTCTCCCCAGGGGAGTCAGTCGTAGTCTCTAGTGGGGGCATGCACGTGGGATTTCCTCCAGAGCTGTAGCAGCAGTGTCACGCTTCCCTTCGCGTGTATCAAGGGATCTGTGGCTTTCCCTAGAGACTTTCCCACGAGGCATTCCCATGGGGCTTTCCCACGAGGCTTTCCCACAGGGCTGTCCCACGTGCCACCGTGGTGTGAGTCGATCCTCGGCTAGAAAGTCAAGGCAAGTGCAGGGAAAACAGCGTTTCCCTGGAATGGACTGAGACATCTGGGGGACTCTGCGAATGGTGACACGACCCTTGAGTTCCTCTCGCCTTTCCTGTGGAGAGCGGCCTCATCTTGAGATGCGACGGGGAATGCCGGGAATTCATTCCCAACCACACAGGGAAAGGATCCCTCCTCTCGAGCTGCGAGGCGGACACGGGGATCCTCTGGATGTGAGCGGAGCTCTTGTGCTTCCTCTCGAGTGGAGACGGGTATGTCGTGGAAATTCTTGAGTTGCAGGCAAGGGTGTGAAGGACCCTTTGGAAGTTCCAGAGATTAGGTGTGATTAGCCTCTAGACGCCTTCAGCGAAATGGGCCTTCATCTCGCCTGGAGGGCAGAACCTCCTGGATTTTCTCGAGTTGCGGCAGGTGCTCTCGACTTACGACAGGGACCTCAGGGACACGCTCTGGTGGCCTCAGGAAAGGCCAGTCCCCATGCGATTTGCTCGGGGGCCGCTCGGGATTCCTCTCCATCGATGCCGGGCCCTAAGACCTTGGGTGGAGTTGGTGTCGGAAACTGAGAATTCCTCTGCAGTGCTGACATCGCTCTTGTGGTACTTCTGAATTCTCCCCAGGGGAGTGAGTCCTCGTCTCCAGTGGGGTTATGCACGTGCGTTTTTCCTCCCGAGCTGTAGCAGCAGTGTCACGCTTCCCTTCCCGTGGATCATAGGATCTATGGCATTCCCTCGAGGCTTTCCCATGAGGCTTTCCCACGACGCTTTCCCACCAGGCTTTTCAACGAGGCTTTCCCCCAGTGATGTCCCACGTGCCACCGTGGTGTCATTCAATCCTCGGTTTGAAAGTCGAGGCAGTGCCGGGGAAACAGGCTTCCCTGGAATGGACTGAGACATCTGGGGTCTCTGGGAATGGTGGCACGACCCTGGAGTTCCTCTCGCCTTTCCTGTGGAGAGCGCCCCCTCTTGATATGTTACGGGAACCCAGGAATTCTTTTCCGAACACGCAGGGAAAGGATCCCTCCTGTCGAGCTAGGAGGCGGAAACAGGGCTCCTCTGGATGTGGGCGGGACTCTCGTGCTTCCTCTCGAGTGGAGACGGATATGTCAGGGAACTTCTTGAGTTGCAGCAAGGGTGTGAAGGGCCCTTTGGAAGGTCCAGAGATTAGGTGTGATTAGCCTCGAGTCGCCTCTGTGGAAATGGGCCTCATCTCGTCTGAAGGGAAGAACCTCCTGGATTTTCTCGAGTTGTGGCAGGTGCTCTTGCCTTATGACGGGGACCTCAGGGACTCGCTCTGGTGGCCTCAGGAAGGCCAGTCCCCATGCGAGTGGCTCGAGGGCCTCTCGGGATTTCACTCCCATCAATGCCTGGGCCTAAGGCCTTGCGTGGAGTCGGTGCAGGAACCTGAGGATTCCTCTCCATTGCTGACATGGATCTTGGGTACTTCTGGAGTCTCCCCAGGGGAGTCAGTCCTCGTCTCGAGTGGGCGCATGCACATGCGCTTACCTCCCGAGCTGTAGCTGCAGTATCTCGCTTCCCTTCTTGTGGAGTAAGGGATCTGTGGCTTTCCCTCGAGTCTTTCCCACGAGGCTTTCCCACGAGGCTTTCCCAAAAGGGCTGTCCCACGTGCCACCGTGGTGTGAGTCGATCCTAGGCTTGAAAGCCAAGGCAATGCAGTGAAAACAGGTTTCCCTGGAATGGATTGAGACATCTGGGGGACTCTGGGAATGGTGGCACGACCCTGGAGTTCCTCTCGCCTTTCCTTTGGAGAGCGCCTCCTCTTGAGATGCTACAGGAACACCGGGAATTCTTTCCCGACAACGCAGGGAATGGATCCCTCCTCTCGAGTAGGAGACGGAAACGGGGCTCCTCTGGATGTGGGCAGGACTCTCGTGCTTCCTCTCGAGTGGAGACAGGTATGTCGGGGAAATTCTTGAGTTGCCAGCAAGGACGTGAAGGACCCTTTGGAAGTTTCAGAGGTTAGGTGTGATTAGCCTCGAGTCGCCTCAGCGGAAATGGGCCTCATCTCGCCTGGAGGGGAGAACCTCCTGGATTTTCTCGAGTTGCGACAGATGCCTCTCGACTTACGACGGGGACCTCAGGGACCTGATTTGGTGGCCTCTGGAAAGGCCATTCCCTATGCGAGTTACTCGGGACCTCTCGGAATTCCTCTCCCGTCGATTGCCCGGGGCCTACGATCTCGTGTGGAGTGGGTGCCGGAACCTGAGGATTCCTCTCCAGCGCTGACATGGATCTTGGGGTACTTCTGGAGTCTCCCCACGGGAGTCAGTCCTCGTCTCGAATGGGGCCATGCAGGTGGGCTCTACTCCTGAGCTCTAGCTGCAGTGTCGCGCTTCCCTTCGCGGGCAGCAAGGGATCTGTGGCTTTCCCTCGAGGCTTTCCCACGAGGGTTTCCCACACGGCTGTCCCAAATGCCACCGTTGTGTGAGTCGTTTCTCGGCTTGAAAGTCATGGCAGTGCATGGAAAACAGGTTTCCCTGGAATGGACTGAGACCTCTGGGGGACTCTGGGAATGGTGGCACGACCCTGGAGTTCCTCTCGCCTTTCCTGTGGAGAGCGCTTCCTCTTGAGATGCGACGGAACGCCGGGAATTCTTTCCCGAAAACGCACGGTAAGGATCCCTCCTCTCGAGCTAGGAGGCGGAAACTGGGCTCCTCTGGATGTGTTCGTGACTGTCGTGCTACCTCTCGAGTGGAGACGGGTATGTCGGGGAACTTCTTGAGTTGCAGCAATGGCGTGAAGGACCGTTTTGGAATTTTCAGAGGTTAGGTGTGATTAGCCTTCGAAACACCTCAGTGGAAAATGGGCCTCATTCGCCTGGAGGGGAGAAACTCCTGGATTTTCTTGAGTTGTGGCAGGCGCTCTCGGCTTACGACGGGTACCTCAGGGACCCGCTCTGGTGGCCTCACGAAAGGCCAGTCCCCATGCGAATTGCTCGGGTGCCTCTCGGGATTCCTCTCTCGTCGATGCCGGGGCATAAGACCTTGTGTGGAGTCCGGTGCCGGAACCTGAGGATTGCTCTCCAGTGCTGACATGGATCTTGGGGTACTTCTGGAGTCTCCCCAGGGGAGTCAGTCCTCGTCTCCGAGTGGGGGACATGCACGTGTGCTTTCCTCCCCAGCTGTAGCAGCAGTGTTGCGCTTCCGTTCGCCTGGACCGCGGCATCTGTGGATTTCCCTCGAGGCTTTCCCGCTAGGCCTTTCCCACGAGGCTTTTCCCACAGGGCTGTCCCACGTTCCACCGTGTTGTGAGTCGATCCTCGGGTTGAAAGTCGAGGCAGTGGTAGGGAAAACAGGTTTTCCCTGGAATGGACTGAGACATCTGGGGGACTCTGGGAATGGTGACACGACCCTGGAATTCCTCTTGCTTTTCCTGTGGAGAGCGCCTCCTCTTGAGATGCGACGGGAACGCCGGGAATTCTTTCCCGTCCACGCAGGGAAAGGATCCCTGCCTCGATCTAGGAGGCAGAAACCGGGGCTCCTCTGGGATGAGGGCGGGGACTCTCGTGCTTCCTCTCGAGTGGAGACAGGTAAGTTGGGGAACTTCTTGATTTGCAGCAAGGGTGTGATAGAACCTTTTGGAAGTTCCAGAGGTTAGGTGTGATGAGCCTCGAGACGCCTCAGCGGAAATGGGCCTCATCTCGCCTGGAGGGGAGAACCTCCTGGATTTTCTCGAGTTGCAGAAGGTGCTCTAGACTTACGACGGGGAACTCAGGGACCCGCTCTGGTGGCCTCAGGAAAGGCCAGTCCCCATGCGAGTTGCTCGGGGGCCTCTCGAGATTCCTCTGGAGACGATGCCGGGGCCTAAGACCTTTTGTGGAGTCGGTGTCGGAAACGGAGGATTCCTCTCCAGTGCTGACATGGATCTTGGGTACCTCTGGAGTCTCCCAGGGGAGTCATTTCTCTTCGCGAGTGGGGATATGCACGTGGGTTTTCCTCCCGAGCTGTAGCAGCAGTGTCACGCTTCCCTTCGCGTGGATCATGGGATCTGTGGCTTTCCCTCGAGGCTTTCCAAGAGGCTTTCCCACGAGGCTTTCCCACGAGGCTTTCCCACAGGGCTGTCCCACATTCCACCGTGGTGTGAGTCGATCCTCAGCTTGAAAGTCGAGGCAGTGCAGGGAAAAAAGTTTTCCCTGGAATGGACTGAGACATCCAGGGGACTCTGGGAATGGGGCGTGATACTGGAGTTCCTCTCGCCTTTCCTGTGGAGAGCGCCTACGCTTGAGATGAGACGGGAACGCTAGGAATACTTTCCCGACCACGCAGGGAAAGGATCCCTCCTCTCGAGCTAGCAGGCGGAAACGGGGCCACTCTGGATATGGGCGGGACCCTTGGGATCCTCTTGAGTAGAGACGGGTATGTCAGGGAACTTCTTGAGTTGCAGCAAGGGTGTGAAGGACCCTTTGGAAGTTCCAGAGTTTAAGTGTGATTACCCTCTTGTTGCCTCAGCGGAAATGGGCCTCATCTCGCCTGGATTGCGGAACCTCCTGGATTTTCTCGAGTTGCGGCAGGTGCTCTCGACTTACGATGGGGACCTCAGGGACCCACCCTGGTGCCTCAGGAAAGGCCAGTCCCCATGGGAATTGCTCTGGGGCCTCTCGGGATTCCTCTCCCGTAGATTCCGGGGTCTAGACCTTGTGTGGAGTCCGTGCCGGAACCTGAGCATTCCTCTCCTGTGCTGACATGGATCTTGGGGGTACTTCTGGAGTCTCCCCAGGGGAGTCAGTCCTCATCTCGATTGGGGCCATGCACGTGGCGATTTCCTCCCGATCTGTAGCAGCAGTGTCATGCTTCTCTTCGCCGTGGATCAAGGGATCTGTGTTTTTTCCCTCGATGCTTTCCCACGAGGCTTTCCCAAAGAGCTGTCCCACGTGCCACCGTTTTGTGAGTCGATCCTCGGCTTGAAAGTCGAGGCAGTGCAGGGAAAACAGGTTTCCCTGGAATGGACTGAGAGAAATCTGGGGTGACTCTGGGAATGGTGGCACGACCCTGGAGTTTCTCTGGCCTTTCCTGTGCAGAGCGCCTCTTCTTGAGATACGACGGTAATGCCAGGAATTCTTTCCCGACCACGCAGGGAAAGGATCCCTCCTCTCGGTCTAGGAGGAGGAAACGGGGCTCCTCTGGATATGGGCGGAACTCTCGTGCTTCCTATCAAGTGGAGACGGGTATGTCGGGGAACTTCTTGAGTTGCAGCAAGGGTGTGAAGGACCCTTTGGAAGTTCCAGATGTTAGATGTGATTAGCCTCGAGATGCCTCAGCAGAAATGGGCCTCATCTCGCCTGGAGGAGAGAACCTCCTGGATTTTCTAGAGTTGCGGCAGGTGCTCTCAACTTACGACGGGGGGACCTCAGGGACCCGTTCTGGTGGCCTCAGGAAAGGCCAGTCCCCATGCGAGTTGCTCGGGGCCTCTCGGGATTCCTCTCCCGTCGATGCCAGGGCCTAAGACCCTGTCTGGAGTCGGTGTCGGATCCTGAGGATTCCTTTCCAGTGCTGACATGGATCTTGGGGTACTTCTGGAGTCTCCCCAGGGGAGTCAGTCCTCGTCTCGAGTCGGGCCATGCACGTGCGCTTTCTTCCCGAGCTGTGGCAGCAGTGTCACGCTTCCATTCGCGAGGATCAAGGGATCAGGGGCTTTCCCTCGAGGCTTTCCAACGAGGCTTTCCCACGAGGCTTTCCCACAGGGCTGCTCCACGTGCCACCATGGTGTGAGTCGATCCTCGGCTTGAAAGTCGAGGCAGTGCAGGGAAAACAGGTTTCCCTGGAATGGACTGAGACATCTGGGGGATCTTGGAATGGTGGCACGACCCTGGAGTTCCTCTCGGCCTTCCTGTGGAGAGCGCCTCCTCGGTGAGATGCGACGGGAACGCCAGGAATTCTTTCCCTACCAGGCAGGGAAAGGATCCCTCCTCTCGAGCAAGGAGGCGACAAGGGGCTCCTCTGGATGTGGGCGGGACTCTCGTGCTTCCTCTCGAGTGGAGACGGGTATGTCGGGAAACTTCCTGAGTTTGCAGCAAGGGTGTGAAGGACCCTTAGGAAGTTCCAGAGGTTAGGTGTGATTAGCCTCGAGACGCCTCAGCGGAAATGGGCCTCATCTCGGCTGGAGGGGAGAACCTCCTGGATTTTCTCGAGTTGCGGCAGGTGCTCTCGACTTACGACTGGGACCTCAGGGACCCGCTCTGGTGGCCTCAAGAAAGGCCAGTCCCCATGAGAGTTGCTGTGGGGCCTCTCGGGATTCCTTTCCCGTCGATGCCAGGGCCTCAGACCCTTGTGTGGAGTCGGTGTCGGATCCTGAGTATTCCTCTCCAGTGCTGACATGCATCTTGGGGTACTTCTGGAGTCTCGCCAGGGGAATCAGTCCTCGTCTCGAGTGGGGGCATGCACGTGCACTTTCCTCCCGTGCTGTAGCAGCAGTGTCACGCTTCCCTTCTCGAAGATCAGGGGATCAGGGGCTTTCCTCGAGGCTTTCCCACGAGGCTTTTCCCACGAAGCTTTCCTCAGGGCTGCTCCACGTGCCACCGTGGTGTGAGTCGATCGTCGGCTTGAAAGTCGAGGCAGTGCAGGGAACACAGGCTTCCCTGGAATGGACTGAGATATCTGGGGGACTCTGGAATGGTGGCACGACCCTGGAGTTCCTCTCACCTTTCCTGTGGAGAGCACCTCCTTTGAGATGCGACGGGAACTCGGGGAGATCTTTCCCGACCACGGAGGGAAAGGATCCCTCCTCTCAAGCTAGGAGGGGGAAACGGGGCTCCTCCATGATTAGGCGGGACTCTCGTTCTTAACCTCGAGTGAGACTGGTATGTCGGGGAACTTCTTGAGTTGAAGCAAGGGTGTGAAGGTCCCTTTGGAAGTTCCAGAGGTTAGGTGTGTTTAGCCTCGAGACGCCTCAGCGGAAATGGGCCTCATCTCCCCTGCAGTGGAGAACCTCCTGGATTTTCTCGAGTTGCGGCAGGTGCTCTCGACTTACGACGGGGACCTCAGGGACCCGCTCTGGTGGCCTCAGGAAAGGCCAGTCCCCATGCGAGTTGCTCGGGGGCCTCTCGGGATTCCTCTCCCGTCGATGCTGGTGCCTAAGACCTTGTGTGGAGACGATGCCGGAACCTGATGATTCCTCTCCAGTGCCGACGTGGATCTTGGGGTACTTCTGGAGTCTCCCAGGGGAGTCAGTCCTCGTCTCGAGTGGGGACATAGGTGCGATTTCCTCCCGAACTGTAGCAGCAGGGTCACTCTTCCTTCGCGTGGATTAAGGATCTGTGGCTTTCCCTCGAGGCTTTCCACAGGGCTGTCCACTTGCCACCGTGGTGTGAGTCGATCCTTGGCTTGAAAGTCGAGGCAGTGCAGGGAAAACAGGTTTCACTGGAATGGACTGAGACATCTTGGGGACTCTGGAACGGTGGCGCGACCCTGGAGTTCCTGTCGCCTTTCCTGTAGAGAGCGCCTCCTCTTGAGATGCGACAGGAACGCAGGAATTCTTTCCCGACCACGCAGGGAAAGGATCCCTCCTCTCGAGCTAGGAGGCGGAAACAGGGCTCCTCTGGATGTGGACGGGACTCTCGTGCTTCCTCTCGAGTGGAGACGGGTATGTCGGGGAAACATCTTGAGTTGCAGCAAGGTGTGAAGGACCTTTTGGAAGTTCCAGAGGTTAGGTGTGATTAGCCTCGAGATGCCTCAGCGGAAATGGGCCTCATCTCGCCTGGAGGGGAAACCTCCTGGATTGTCTCGAGTTGTGTCAGGTGCTCTCGACTTACGACGGGGACCTCAGGGAACCACTCTGGTGGCCTCAGGAAAGGCCAGTCCCCATGTGAGTTGTTAGAGGGCCTCTCGGGATTCTTCTCCTGTCGATGCTGGGGGCCACACCTTGTGAGGAGTCGGAGCCAGAGCCTGAGGATTCTTCTCCAGTGCTGATATGGATCTTGGGGAACTTCTGGAGTCTCCCAGGGGAGTCAGTC
>NW_017190486.1:0-11267 GCF_001704415.2 Capra hircus | reverse complement strand
CTTAGACATCTGGGGGACTCTTGGAATGCTGGCAAGGCCCTGGAGTTCCTCTCCTTCTGAGAGCGCCTCCTCTTGAGATGCGACGGAAAGGCCGGGAATTCTTTCCCGACGACGAAGGGAAAGGATCCCTCTTCTCGAGCTACGAGGCGGAAACGGGGCTCTCTGGATGTGGTGGGCGGGACCTCGTCCTTCCTCTCGAGTGGAGATGGGTATGTCGGAGAACTTCTTGACTTGCAGCAGGGTGTGAAGGACCCTTTGGAAGTTCAGAGGTTAGGTGTGATTAGCCTCGAGACGCCTCAGCGGAAATGGGCCTCATCTCGCCTGGAGGGGAGAACCTCCTGGATTTTCTCTAGTTGCGGCAGGTGCTCTCGAGTTACGACGGAGACCTCAGGGACCGCTCTGGTGACCTCAGGAAAGGCCAGTCCCATGCGAGGTGCTAGGGGCCTCTCAGGATTCCTCTCCCGTCGATGCCGGGGCCTAAGACCTTGTGTGGAGTCGGGACAGAAACCTGAGGATTCCTCTCCTGTGCTGACATGGATCTTGGCGTACTTCTGGAGTCTCCCAAGTGGCGTCAGTCCTCGGCTCGAGTGGGGTCATGCACGTGCGCTTTCCTCCTGAGCGGTAGCAGCAGTGTCACGCTTCCCTTCTCGTGGATCAAGGAATCTGTGGCTTTCCCTGGAGTCTTTCCCATGAGGCTTTCCCACAGGGCTATTCCACTTGCCATCATGGTGTGAGTCGATCCTCGGCGTGAAAGTCGAACCAGTGCAGAGAAACAGGAACCTCTTCCCCACAGTAGGGGTACACTGTCCCCTTGGGCGGGTATCTCCAGGGCACTCGCGCTGGGGGTTTGCCCGCGGAGGTGCGGGCCTCAGGCTCCACGTGAGAAAAGCCCCAAATGGCATTAGCTGCCAGTCCAGACGCTGGCCCTCAGGTCTCTGGCCGGAGCCTTGGGCTCCAGGCAACTCAAAGCCCTCGGGGGTGGCACTCTGTGACTGCTGTAGGGAAAGGACGCCAAGAGCCCACGGAGGAGTTGGGGAGGGGGCATGGGGGAAACGGAGGCGAGGACAGCGAGGGATCTAGGTGGAGGCGCTGGAGAGAGCGTCTGGTGTCCCGGAATGCCTCGGAGGAGCCAGCGGGGGACAGTCGAGGCCCAGGGACCTGTGGAATGTGAAAAGGCGGGAAATCCCAGAGCAAGGCAGGCTGGGAAAGGGGGCGTTGGTGGCCAATTCAAAGGGACCTTGGGCGTTTCCTGGGCGGTGAGCTCCCTTGGCACTGCTGAGGGCCCCTGATTGATCCACCGGGGTTGATCCCACCCCCCGCTGCGAGGGAGGGCCACAAACCAAAGCGCGCGAACTGCCGCCCACCCCAACGGGGATCTTGGCGGTCCAGGGCTCAGCCGTGCCCGGAAAAGCCCACTCGCTCCACGGGACTCCGTCCAGGGTCTCTGCTTGGAAAGAGGCCAGGGGCGACCCCCACCATCTACCCACCCAAACCCTATTGACGTCAATGGTGGCGGAGACGCCTCCCGTTCTCCAGAGTCCTAAGCTGCTGGCCCCGCCCACTCGGCAGCAGTCTGCAGCGTGCCCGTGTGCCTCTCCCACCATGGCTTCGTCCGGCTCCTCCAGCACCTCAAGCGGTACGTTTGCCCTCGTCCCTGTGGTCGGATCACATCTCAGGGGATTTGCGGGTGGCCTGGGCAAGGGCTCTCGGCCAATGTGTTGACCCCCCTCCACCCGAGAACGGCTGGGACCCATCGGCCAGGCCCGGGGTTCCGAGGCGTCAGGTGTGCCCAAATTCGGAGGGCGTGGCATCGTTCGTTCATCTTGCTCCTTTGGCACACACATGGCTTCTCCGTTCTCTTTTCTGGGAAGACAGTGTTGTTTCAGGGGCGTGCTGCGGGGGCGGGGGCCGGGGTTGCGGGGTGGTGGGAGCGGGTGCTGTGCTGGGATGAGGCCCTTTATCCTCACATCTTCCTGTGGGAATGGGAGTCGGGGAGCTCTGTGGCCTTGCTGCCTTCAGTGGCTTCCTCTGCACAGGGGCCTAGTGGCTTCTGCCTTTTGTCAGGCGTTACGGGGTTTGGGCTTCGCTTTGGTGGCCTTGGCCTTTGCCTTGGCCTGGGCCTTGGCCTTGCTTGGCCCTTGCCTTGGTCTTGGGCTTGGCCTTGCCCTGCCCTTGAAGTTGAACTTGACCTTGACCTTGAACTTTTTGACTTTGAACTTGAAATTGGCCTTGACCTTGACCTTGAAACTTGAACTTGACCTTGAACTTGAACTTGAACTTGAACTTGACCTTGACTTGAACTTGACTTGAACTTGAACTTGAACTTTGAACTTGAACTTGAACTTGAACTTGACTTGACCTTGACTTGAACTTTGACCTTTGATTGACTTGACTTGAACTTGACCTTGACCTTGAACTTTTGAACTTGACCTTGAAACTTGAACTTCAACTTGAACTTGACCTTGACCTTTGAACTTGACCTTGACCTTGACTTGACTTGAACTTGACCTTGACTTGAACTTGAACTTGACTTGACCTTCTTGAACTTGACCTTGAACTTGACTTGACCTTGACCTTGAGGAGACCTCGAGATTTGCTCAGAGCACCGGAGGTCCAGAAGCAGGGCCCTGTATCTCCCTTCCCTTTGTGATCATTGCAAAGACATTCCTAGCTGATAGCGGGAGTGCCCCTGAAGAAGCAAGCAGTGGGAGTGTGTTTGACACGACTGTGTGCCTTCCTGGCCTCAGCTCCACAAGGGGCCTTTCCTCTCGAAGAAGGCCCCATGTCCCCTTGGGGAGGGTGTCATGCCTCTTTTCTCCTCACTGCCAAAGGGTGGAGCCAAGCTCGCTCTGTCAGAGGTACAAAAACAGCAATTGAATGGATTTTCAAGCTCTTGCTAGGCTGCACCCTTTCAGGGCCCACTTTACTGAAAACAGGTGCTCTGTGGCCCCTGGTTGGGTATGCAGGTTCACAAACAGGGTGAGATCCTGTCCAAGCCAAGAATTTTCCTTGAAAGACCTAGGCTCACTAGAGCTCTCCTCCAGAGCAAAGGGGATAGAGGAGATGTATGGAGGAGTCTTTGCCTTTCCCTGTGAGTGTGGGGCTACTCCCTACGGCCCCAAGCTCAGGGATAACTGCCTCTAAGAAAGGAATGGCAAAGAAGCGCTATTCTTGGGAGGTTGGGACAGGGAGTTCGCAGCATGTGGGGAAAGAAAGACTTCTTCAGGGAAGAAGAGGCAACCACCGGGGGTGTGTTTGCAAGCCTCTATTTGGAAGGAACAGGTTTGCTTATACAACTCAAGACCTCCAGATCTGCTCAGAGGACTGAAGTTCCAGAGACAGGGCCATGTATCTCCCCTTCCCTTTGAGATCCTTGCAAAGACATTCCTAGCAGATCGTGGGAGTGCCCATGAAGAAGCAAGCAGCGGGAGTGTGCTTGACATCACTGGCTGCCTACCTGGGCTCAGCTCCTCAAGGGGCCTTTCTCTCCTGGTAGGCCCTATGTCCCCTTTGGGAGAGGGTGGTGCCCTCTTCCCTCCACACTGCCAAAGGGTGGAGGTGGAGCAAACTCGTTCTCTCCGAGGTTAAAAAAAAAGACAAATTGGATGGATTTTTAAGCTCTTGCTATGCTGCACCCCGCCAGGACCCACTCGAGCAAAACAGGTGCCCTGTGGCCCCTAGGTCGGGTATGCAGGTTCACACACCGGGTGTGATCCCGTCAAAGCCAAGAATTTTCCTGACAGACCTAGGCTCACTAGAGCTCTCCTCCAGAGGAAAGGGGACAGAAAAGACGTGTGTGTGGAGGTGGCTCTGCCTTTCCAGGTCCCAATCTCAGGGATAACTGCCCCTAAGAAAGGAACTGCTGCTGCTGCTGCTGCTAAGTTGCTTCAGTCGTGGTTCGATCTGTGCGACGCCATAGACGGTAGCCCACTAGGCTCCCCCGTCCCTGGGATTCTCCAGGCAAGAACAGTAAGTGGGTTGCCATTGCCTTCTCCAATGCATGAAAGTGAAAATGAAAGTGCAGTCGCTCAGTCCGTGTCCGACCCTCAGCGACCCCACGGACTGCAGCCTACCAGGCTTCTCCGTCCATAGGATTTTCTGAAAGGAACTGCAAGACACGCTTTTCCTGGAGGCTGGGAAAGGAGTTCGCAGGATGTGGGGAAAGAGATCCTCCTTCGAGGAAGAATAGGCGGCCACTTGTTTTGTGTTGCAAACCTCTATTTGGAAGGAACAGGTTAGCTTATACAAAGGGAGACTCCAGATCTGCTCAGAGGACGAAGTTGCAGAGGCAGGTCGGTGTATTTTCCTTCATTTTGCGATCCTTGCAAAGACATTCCTTGCTGATAGATATTCAGCAAGGGCCTTTGAGACTGTTGTTTTCTTTCCTAGGTTCAAAGATTCCTTCAGTTCCTAATATAGATATCCTAGAAATTATCTGACATCCGTGAAAATCTGATATGTCCTGGTCAAATGCTGTCAGTTATAATTCCAGTTATCATATTAAAGCATTTCAAGTCGCAGCAGTGACCAGATTACATTGTCAATTTCTATTTAATCAGGTTTTAACCATGTCTTCTATGATTTCACACTGATGCCTTTACAGAAATACTGCTACTTCAAGATATATGGAATATACATTTTTTAAGGCTTACCGATAATTTGTTTGTTTGTTTGTTTGTCTTCTGGTAAGCTGGTACCAGATGGAATTTAGTCTCCTCTCTAGGTTAAGAGAACAAAGTTTTCTTAGAATGCAATTTTTTGATAACAGACTATGAGTTTCTTTAACCTTTCATTGATTTATAATTGTTTTCATCATCTGTTTGTTTACTTCGGTAAAGCAAATAAGCCTTATTTAAGATTTTGGTACATGTAGGATGGACTAAGCTTTCCCCACTCTTGCAAGTTCCCTTAACCCTTCAGATTCTTCTCGTGGGACAAAGATCTCACTTTCCTCCAGAGGCGACAATCCAAGCTTTTTATTAGTTGATTCGCCCCTGACATCAGAGTCAATTTGAGCATGAGTTGGCATATAATTTAGGCATGAAACTATGACTACATAAAGAAAAGGTGACTTTATGATTCAGGGATGGCTATGATATGCCTTGCACTTCAGAGAAATGGGTTAAAATGATTTTTTTTTCTTCAAAACTGCACAGCCAGTTCTTTCAGCATATGCAATTGAAAACATCTAGTCATTAGGTCAGTTTTCATTCCAATCCAAAGAAAGGCAATGACAAAGAATATTCAAGCTGCTGCACAATTGCACTCATCTCACACACTAGTAAAGTAATGCTCAAAATTCTCCAAGTTCACATGAACTGTGAACTTCCAAATGTTCAAGAGGATTTAAAACATGCAGAGAAACAGAGATCAAACTGCCAACATCCACTGGATCATTGAAAAAGCAAGAGAGTTCCAGAAAAAAAACATCTATTTCTGCTTATTGACTATGCCAATCCTTTGACTGTGTGGATCACAATAAACTGGGAAAAATTCTGAAAGAGATGGGAATACCAGACCACCTGACCTGTCTCTTGAGAAACCTGTATGCAGGTCAGGAAGAAACAGTTCGAACTGGACATGGAACAACAGACTGGTTCTAAATAGGAAAAGGAATATGTCAAGGCAGTGTATTGTCACCCTGCTTATTTAACTTATATGCAGAGTACATCATGAGAAACACTGGGCTGGAGGAAGCACACGCTGGAATCCAGATTGCTGGGAGAAATATCAAGAATCTCAGATATGCAGATGACACCACCCTTATGGCAGAAAGTGAAGAAGAACTAAGAGTCTCCTGATGAAAGTGAAAGAGGAGAGTGAAAAAGTTAGCTTAAAGCTCAGCATTCAGAAAACTAAAATCATTGCATCCAGTCTCATCACTTCATGGCAAATAGATGGGAACACATTGGAAACAGCAGCAGACTATTTTGGGGGGCTTGGAAATCACTGCAGGTGATGGCTGCCTCCATGAACTTAAAACATATTTATGACTTGGAAGAAAAGTGATGACCAAACTAGACAGCATATTAAAAAGCCGAGACGTTGCTTTGCCAACAAAGATCCATCCAGTCAAGGCTATGGTTTTTCCATATGTCATGGATGGATATGAAAGATGTACTATAAGAAAGTGACAGCTGAAAATTAGATGCTTTTGAACTGTGGTGTTGAAGAGATGCTTGTAGGTCGCTTAGACTACAAGGAGACGCAACCACTCCATCCTAAAGGAAATCAGGTCTGAATATACATTGGAAGGACTAATACTGAACCTGAAACTCCAATACTTGGCCACTTGATGTGAAGAGCTGACTCACTTGGAAGTTGCTTTGATTTGCCTGTGAGTGTGGGAGCCTCCCTGGGCAAAGGGCCTCAGGGGTCATTGCCACTGAATCACGACCTCCAAGCAAGCGCATTCCAGCTGTGTGACATTCAGGAAGCAGGAGACTGGGAAAACTATCTTCCTTAGAGGAAGGAAAGTCATCCACAGAGAGTGTGTTTTCAGGCCTCTCTTTGCAGCAAGTGTTTTGCTTCTCAGACATCAGAGCTGCAGGCTTGCTCTGAGGGCCTCAATTGCAGAGTCAGGGCTGTGTGTCTCACTGCACTTTCCAAGCATTGCAGACACATTCCTAGGTTGGAGCAGTGCTTCCCATGAGAAAGAAGCCTCGGAGTGTGTTTGAGCGGGCTGAGTGCCATGCTAGGGTCACCTAGTCGAGGGCACCTTGCACATCCAATGGGCCCCAGGCGAGTAGCTATGGACCGGCCCTTCGTTGAGATATCCAAAGCAGGGAACAAAGCCAGCTCTGTCAGAAGGAGGAAAACAGCAATGGGATGGATTTTCAAGCAGTTGCTAAGTCACACCACGTTAGGGCTCCCCGGGAAAGAAATGCAAATTTTGGCCTCTAGGCCCAGTATCCAGATGTGTGCACAGGATATTTTCCCCACAGGATCCAAGAATGTTCCAGACAGACCTAAGCTCACTAGCTCTCTCCTGCAGAGGAAATGAAATATTGTTGCTGAACCACGAAAAGATGCTGGGATTCTTGGCTTATGGAGGAGAAGAATTCAATCCAGGGCCCAAGACGAGGCTTGATTGCTCAGAGCTTTTGTGCAATAGAGTTTTATTAAAGTATAAAGGAGATAGAGAAAGCTTCTGACAGAACATCACAAGGGGCAGAAAACGTACCCCCTTGCTAGTGTTAGTAATGGAGTTATATACTCTCCAATAAGTTATGACGAACAAAAGAATGTCTGGAGTTGTAAAGACTCACTAGACCTACTCCCATAATTGACATTTTAAGATAACAGGATTAGCCAGAAGGTTTTTTCCAGAGACCGTCCTCAAGAAGGATGCATGATTGTTATATAATCCTAAGGAATGTAGAGGGAAAACAGTTTGTCCTTTCTTCCTCCTTGAGAATTCTAGACCCTCTCTCCTTGGGGACCCTTGAACTTCTTAGAAACCTGCCTTGGCAATGACTCTCTCAGAAACATGATTGAACAGCCGTTTGGAGCTTCCTTTGACTTTCCCTGGGAGGGAGGGAGCCCTCCTGAGCACAGGGCCTCAGGGGCCATGGCCAATGAAAAATAATCTCCCAGCAAGTGCTTTTCAGCCCTGTGTGACTCTCAGCCCACAGGAGGCTGAGAAAACTCTCTTCCTTGGAGGAAGGAAAGGCAGCCCAAGAGTGTGTTTTCAGGCCTGTATCTTGCAGCAAGTGTTTGGCTTGTTAGACAGAAGACCTGCAGGCCTGTTCCAACAGACTCAATTCCAGAATCAGGGCCTTGTGTCTCCCTGCAGTTTCCTGGCCTTGCAAACACATTCCTAGTTGAGAGCAGTCCTGCCCATGGGGACTGCTGCGGGAGTGTGTCTGAGGGGGGCCAGGTGTCATGCTGGGGTCACCTGGTCGAGGGCACCTTGCACCTCCAATGGACCCCAGGCAAGGAGTTGCAGGCCACCACCTTTGCTTCTGAAATCCCAAAATGGGGAGCAAAGCTCGCTTTGTCAGAGGGAAGAAAACAGCAACAGGATGGATTTTTCAAGCAGTTGCTAGGCTGTACTGCGTTAGGGCTCCAAGGAAGGAAAATGCGAATTTTTAGCCCTACGACTGGTATCCAGGTGGGCTCCCAGGATGATTTCCCGCAGGATCAAGAACGTTCCAGACAGACCTGGGCTCACTAGCTCCCTCCTGCAGAGGAAATATGATAGAACAGCTGTTTGGAGGTTGCTTTGACTTCCCCTGGGAGGGTAGGATCCCTCCCTGGGTGCAGGGCCTCAGGGGCCATTGCCGCTGAGAAATGCCCTCTAAGCCAGACCTTTCCAGCCTTGTATGACTCAGCACGGAGGAGACTGGAAAAGCTCTCTTCCTTGGAGGAAGGAAAGGCAGCCCCAGAGAGTGTGTTTTCACACCTGTATCTTGCAGCAAGTGTTTGGCGTCTCAGACGTCAGACCTCCAGGCCTGCTCCAACGGCCTCAGTTCCAGAGTCAGGGCCGTGTGTTTCCCTGCATTTTCTGAGCCTTGGGAACACATTCCTAGGTCAGAACAGTCCTGCCCATGGGGAAGGAGGCTGCGGGAGTGTGTCTGAGGGGTCGGGTGCCATGCTGGTTTCCAATAGACCCGGTACCTCCAATAGACCCCAGGACAACAGCGGTGGGGCTCCCCTGGCTTCCGAAATGCCAAAGCGAGAAGCAAAGCTAGCTCTATCAGAAGGAAGAAAAGAGCAATCGGATGGATGTTCAGGCTGTTGCTGGGCCGCACCACTTCAGGGTCCCCCCGAGAGGAACAGGCGCCCTGTGGCCCCTAGGTCGATATGCAGGTTAACACACAGGGTGTGTCCCCATAGGAGCCAAGAATTTTCCTGACAGATCTAGGCTCACTAGAGCTCTCCTACAGGGCAAAAGGGGTAGAACAGACTGTGGATGTGACTCTGCCTTTCCCAGCGAGCATGGGGCCCTCCCTACGGCCCGGGCTCCAGGGAAAATTGTCCTGAAAAATGACCTCCAAGAAGCGCTTTTCCAGCAGGCTGGGATGCAGAGTTCACAGGATGCGGGGAAAGTGATCGTCCTTCAGGGAAGAAGAGGCAGCCACCCAGTGTGTGTTTGCAAGCCTGTATTTGGAAGAAACTGGTTAGCTCCTTCAAGGGGAGACCTCCAGGTCTGCTCAGAGGACCGAAATTCCAGAGGCAGCACCATGCATCTCCCCTGTCCTTTCTGAGCCTTGGAAAGACATTCCTAGCTTATAGCGGTATTGCTCATGAAGAAGCAGGATGCAGGAATGTGTCAGACATGACTGGGTGCCTTCCTGGGTTCAGCTCCGTGAGGGGCATTTCCACTCAGAGTAGGTCCCATGCCTCCTTGGGGAGGAAGTGGGGCCCGCTTGCCTCCAAATTGCCAAAGGCTGGAACAAAGCTAGTTCTATCAGAGGTAAGAAAAGAGCAATTGGATGGATGTGGAAGCTGTTGCTGGGCCGCACTGCTTCAGGCCCCCACCCCTCCGCCCCGAGAGAAACAGGCGCCCTGTGGCCCCTAGGTCCTGGATGCAGTTTCACACATAGAATGTGTCCCCATAGGAGCCAAGAATTTTCCTGACAGACCTAGGCTCACTAGAGCTCTCCTACAGAGCAAAGGGGATGGGACAGATGTGTGGCTGTGGCTCTGCCTTTCCCTGGGAGTGTGGAGCCGCTCCCTATGGCCCCGGGCTCCAGGGGAAATTGCCCCTGAATAATGACCTCCAAGAAGCGCTTTTCCAACTGGCTGAGACGTGGAGTTCTCAGGATGCAGGGAAAGCGAGTGTCCTTCGGGGAAGCAAAGGCAGTCACCTGTTATCATGACTTACTAGAATAGTAGGTACCTTCTCCGGTTGGGCAGAGGCCTTCCCTACCTGATCTGAAAAAGAAAATGAAGTAGCTCGCTGATTTGAGAAATAATTCCCAGACTTGGGTTTCCAACCAGTATAGAATCCGACAATGGCCCTGTCTTTGTAGCCGCGTTAATTAACAGGTATGTGAAGCTCTAAATATCAGTGGAAATTACATACAGCATATAGGCCCCAGTGTTCTGGAATGATGGAAAGAAACAACCAAACTCTTGAAGAGACACTTTCAAAATGGATCATAGAGACTGACTGTACATGGATGGGCTTGCTTCCGGCAGACTTACTCATATTACGGGTAACCGCACGTTCCCACAGTTGTTGTCCTTATGAAATTTTCTATGGGAGACCCCTCCCACAGTGAGGCAGGTGTTAGCAGATTTGCCACAAGTAAGGGGTGGGATTTCACAGCAGATGGAACAATTAGGTAAGGTAATAAATCAGGTAACTAAGTTTGTATAAAAAAGAATATCATTCCCCCTTGAGGAACAGATTCATGAATTTGTGCTCAGTGATCAGGTGTGGCTCAATGACTGGAAACACAATTCCTTGGCCTGACATCGGAAAGGTCCTTATACTGTTGTTTTAGCCACAATTCTGAAAGAGATGGGAATACCAGACCACCTAACCTGCCTCTTGAGAAATCTGGATGAAGGTCAGGAAGCAACAGTTAGAGCAGGACATGGAACAACAGACTGGTTCCAAAAAGGAAAAGGAGTATGTCAAGGCTGTATATTGTCACCCTGTTTATTTAACTTATATGCAGAGTACATCATGAAACATGCTGGGATGGAAGATACATGAACTGGAATCAAGATTGCCGGTAGAAATATCAATCAACTTAGATATGCAGATGACACCACCATTATGGCAGAACGTGAAGAGGAAAGGGTATGTCGGGGAACTTCTTGAGTTGCAGCAAGGGTGTGAAGGACCCTTTGGAAGTTCCAGAGGTTAGGTGTGGTTAGTCTCGAGATGCCTCAGCAGAAATGGGCCTCATGTCGCCTGGAACGGAGAGGCTCCTGGATATTTCCGAGTTTCAGCAGGTGCTCTCCTTGTGTGGAGTCGGGGCCGGAAGCTGAGGATTCCTCTCCAGTGCTGACATGGATTTTGGGGTACTTCTGGAGTCTCCACAAGGGAGTCAGGCCTCGTCTCGAGTGGGGGCATGAGCGTGCCATTTCCTCCCATGCTGTAGCAGCAGTGTCACGGTTCCCCTTGCGTGGACCAAGGGATCTGTGGCTTTCCCTCGAGTCTTTCCCACGAGGCTTTCCACAGGGCTGTCCCACGTGTCGGGTGGTGTGAAAGCCGAGGCCAGTGCAGGGAAAACAGGTTCCCTGTGGAACGGACTGACACATCTGGGGAGTCTGGGAAAATGGTTGTGGCACGACCCTGCAGTTCCTCT
>NW_017190485.1:0-11267 GCF_001704415.2 Capra hircus | reverse complement strand
CCGAGCTGTAGCAGCAGTGTCATGCTTCCCTTCGCGTGGATCAAGGGATCTGTGGCTTTGCCTCAAGGCTTTCCACTAGGCTTTCCCACGAGGCTTTCCCACAGGGCTGTCCCACGTGCCACCGTGGTGTGAGTCGATCCTCGGCTTGAAAGTCGAGGCAGTGCAGGGAAAACAGGTTTCCCTGGAATGGACAGACATTTGGGGAACTCTGGGAATGGTGGCCTGACCCTGCAGTTCCTCTCGCCTTTTCTATGGAGAGAGCCTCCTCTTGAGATGCGACGGGAACGCCGGGAATTCTTTCCCGACCACGCAGGGAAAGGATCCCTCCTCTCGAGCTAGGAGCCGGAAACGGGGCTCCTCTGGATGTGGGCAGAACTCTCGTGCTTCCTCTCGAGTCGAAACGGGTATGTCGGGGAACTTCTTGAGTTGCAGCAAGGGTGTGAAGGACCTTTGGAATTTCCAGAGGTTAGGTGTGATTAGCCTCAAGATGCCTCAGCGGAAATGGGCCTCATATAGCCTGGAGGGGAGAACCTCCTGGATTTTCTCGAGTTGCGCCAGGTGCTCTCGACTTACGACGGGGACCCCTGGGACCCGCTCTGGTGGCCTCAGGAAAGGCCAGTCCCAATGCGAGTTGCTCGGGGGCCTCTCGGGATTCCTCTCCCGTCGATGCTGGGGCCTAAGACCTTGTGTGGACTCAGTGACCCAACTTGAGGATTCCTCTCCATTGCTGACATGGATCTTGGGGTACTTCTGGAGTCTCCCCAGGGGAGTCAGTCCTCGTCTCGAGTGGGGGCATGCACGTGCGCTTTCCTCCCGAGCTGTAGCAGCAGTGTCTCCCTTACCCTCGCGAGGATCAAGGGATCAGGGGCTTTCCCTCGAGGCTTTCCCACGAGGCTTTCCCACGAGGCTTTCCCACAAGGCTCTCCCACGTGCCACCGTGGTGTGAGTCCATCCTCGGCTTGAAAGTCGAAGCAGTGCAGGAAAACAGTTTTCTCTGGAATGGACGGAGACATCTGGTTGTCTCTGGGAATGGTGGCATGACCCTGGAGTTCATCTCGCCTTTCCTGTGGAGAGCGCCTCCTCTTGAGATGCGACGGGAACGCCGGGAATTCTTTCCCGACCACGCAGGGAAAGGATCCCTCCGCTCGAGGTCTGAGGCGGAAACGGGGCTGCTCTGGATTTGGGCGGGACTTCGTGCTTCCTCTCGAGTGGAGACGGGTATGTCGGGGAACTTCTTGAGTTGCAGCAAGGGTGTGAAGGACCCTTTGGAAGTTCGAGAGGTTAGGTGTGATTAGCCTCGAGACGCCTCAGCAGAAACGGGCCTCATCTCGCCTGGAGGGGAGAACCTCCTGGATTTTCTCGAGTTGCGGCAGGTGCTCTCGACTTACGACTGGGACCTCAGGGACCCGCTCTGGTGGCCTCAGGAAAGGCCAGTCCCCATGCAGTTGCACGGGGGCCTCTCGGGATTCCTCTCCCGTCGATGCCGGGCCCTGGGACCTTGTGTGGAGTCTGTGCCGGATCCTGAGGATTCCTCTCCAGTGCTGACATGGATCTTGGGTACCTCTGGAGTCTCCCAGGGTAGTCATTCCTCTTGGCGTGTGGGGATATGCACGTGGGTTTTCCTCCCGAGCTGTAGCAGCAGTGTCACGCTTCCCTTCGCGTGGATCATGGGATCTGTGGCTTTCACTCGAGGCTTTCTCAGGAGACTTTCCCACGAGGCTGTCCCACAGGGTTGTCCCACATGCCACCGTGGTGTGAGTCGATCCTCAGCTTGAAAGTCGAGGCAGTGCGGGGAAAAATTTTTCCGTGGAATGGAATGAGACATCTCGGGGAGTGTGGGAACGGTGGCACGAACCTGGAGTTCCTCTCCCGTTTCAAGTGGAGAGCGCCTCCTCTTGAGATGCGACGGAAACTCCGGGAATACTTTCCCGACCACGCAGGGAAAGGATCCCTCCTCTAGAGCTATGAGGCGGAAAAGGGGCTCCTCTGTATGTGGGCGGGACTCTCGTCCTTCTTCTCGAGTGGAGTCGGGTATGACGGGGAACTTCTTGAGTTGCAGCAAGGGTGTGAAGGACCCTTGGGAAATTCCAGCGTTTAGGTGTGATTAGCCTCGAGGAGCCTCATCGGAAAATGGGCTCATCTCGCCTGGTGGGGAGAACCTAATGGATTTTCTCGAGTTGCGGCAGGTGTTCTCGACTTACTACTGGGACCTCAGGGACCCGCTCTGGTGGCCTCAGGAAAGGCCAGTCCCCATGCAGTTGCACGGGGCCCTCTCGGGATTCCTCTCCCGTCGATGCCGGGCCCTGGGACCTTGTGTGGAGTCTGTGTCGGATCCTGAGGATTCCTCTCCAGTGCTGACATGGATCTTGGGTACTTCTGGAGTCTCCCAGGGGAGTCATTCCTCGTCGCGAGTGGGGATATGCACGTGGGTTTTCCTCCCGAGCTGTAGCAGCAGTGTCACGCTTCCCTTCGCGTGGATCATGGGATCTGTGGCTTTCCCTCGAGGCTTTCTCAGGAGACTTTCCCATGAGGCTTTCCCACAGGGCTGTCCCACATGCCACCGTGGTGTGAGTCGATCCTCAGCTTGAAAGTCGAGGCAGTGCAGGGAAAAAAGGTTTCCCTGGAATGGACTGAGACATCCAGGGGACTCTGGGAATGGGGCCTGATACTGGAGTTCCTCTCGCATTTCCTGTGGAGAGCGCCTACGCTTGAGATGAGACGGGAACGCTAGGAATACTTTCCCGACCACGCAGGGAAAGGATCCCTCCTCTCGAGCTAGCAGGCGGAAACGGGGCCACTCTGGATATGGGCGGGACCCTTGGGATCCTCTTGAGTAGAGACGGGTATGTCAGGGAACTTCTTGAGTTGCAGCAAAGGTGTGAAGGACCCTTTGGAAGTTCCAGAGTTTAAGTGTAATTACCCCCTTGTTGCCTCAGCGGAAATGGGCCTCATCTCGCCTGGATTGGAGAACCTCCTGGATTTTCTCGAGTTGCGGCAGGTGCTCTCGACTTACGATGGGGACCTCAGGGACCCGCTCTGGTGGCCTCAGGAAAGGCCAGTCCCCATGCGAATTGCTCTGGGGCCTCTCGGGATTCCTCTTCCATAGATTCCGGGGTCTAGACCTTGTGTGGAGACTGTGCCGGAACCTGAGCATTCCTCTCCAGTGCTGACATGGATCATGGGGTACTTCTGGAGTCTCCCCAGGGGAGTCAGTCCTCATCTCGAGTGGGGCCATGCACGTGCGATTTCCTCCCGATCTGTAGCAGCAGTGTCATGCTTCTCTTCCCGTGGATCAAGGGATCTGTGGCTTCCCTCCTGGCTTTCCCCCGAGGCTTTCCCACAGGGCTGTCCCACGTGCCACCGTGGTGTGAGTCGATCCTCGGCTTGAAAGTCGAGGCAGTGCAGGGAAAACAGGTTTCCCTGGAATGGACTGAGACATCTGGGGGCTCTGGGAATGGTGGCACGACCCTGGAGTTCCTCTCGCCATTCCTGTGGAGAGCGCCTCCTCTTGAGATGCGACGGGAACGCCGGGAATTCTTTCCCGACCACGCAGGGAAAGGATCCCTCCGCTCGAGGTCTGAGGCGGAAACGGGGCTGCTCTGGATTTGGCGGGACTTCGTGCTTCCTCTCGAGTGGAGACGGGTATGTCGGGGAACTTCTTGAGTTGCAGCAAGGGTGTGAAGGACCCTTTGGAAGTTCGAGAGGTTAGGTGTGATTAGCCTCGAGACGCCTCAGCAGAAACGGGCCTCATCTCGCCTGGAGGGGAGAACCTCCTGGATTTTCTCGAGTTGCGGCAGGTGCTCTCGACTTACGACTGGGACCTCAGGGACCCGCTCTGGTGGCCTCAGGAAAGGCCAGTCCCCATGCAGTTGCACGGGGGCCTCTCGGGATTCCTCTCCCGTCGATGCCGGGCCCTGGGACCTTGTGTGGAGTCTGTGCCGGATCCTGAGGATTCCTCTCCAGTGCTGACATGGATCTTGGGTACCTCTGGAGTCTCCCAGGGTAGTCATTCCTCTTGGCGTGTGGGATATGCACGTGGGTTTTCCTCCCGAGCTGTAGCAGCAGTGTCACGCTTCCCTTCGCCTGGATCATGGGATCTGTGGCTTTCACTCGAGGCTTTCTCAGGAGACTTTCCCACGAGGCTGTCCCACAGGGTTGTCCCACATGCCACCGTGGTGTGAGTCGATCCTCAGCTTGAAAGTCGAGGCAGTGCGGGGAAAAATTTTTCCGTGGAATGGAATGAGACATCTCGGGGAGTGTGGGAACGGTGGCACGAACCTGGAGTTCCTCTCCCGTTTCAAGTGGAGAGCGCCTCCTCTTGAGATGCGACGGAAACTCCGGGAATACTTTCCCGACCACGCAGGGAAAGGATCCCTCCTCTAGAGCTATGAGGCGGAAAAGGGGCTCCTCTGTATGTGGGCGGGACTCTCGTCCTTCTTCTCGAGTGGAGTCGGGTATGACGGGGAACTTCTTGAGTTGCAGCAAGGGTGTGAAGGACCCTTGGGAAATTCCAGCGTTTAGGTGTGATTAGCCTCGAGGAGCCTCATCGGAAAATGGGCTCATCTCGCCTGGTGGGGAGAACCTAATGGATTTTCTCGAGTTGCGGCAGGTGTTCTCGACTTACTACTGGGACCTCAGGGACCCGCTCTGGTGGCCTCAGGAAAGGCCAGTCCCCATGCAGTTGCACGGGGGCCTCTCGGGATTCCTCTCCCGTCGATGCCGGGCCCTGGGACCTTGTGTGGAGTCTGTGTCGGATCCTGAGGATTCCTCTCCAGTGCTGACATGGATCTTGGGTACTTCTGGAGTCTCCCAGGGGAGTCATTCCTCGTCGCGAGTGGGGATATGCACGTGGGTTTTCCTCCCGAGCTGTAGCAGCAGTGTCACGCTTCCCTTCGCGTGGATCATGGGATCTGTGGCTTTCCCTCGAGGCTTTCTCAGGAGACTTTCCCATGAGGCTTTCCCACAGGGCTGTCCCACATGCCACCGTGGTGTGAGTCGATCCTCAGCTTGAAAGTCGAGGCAGTGCAGGGAAAAAAGGTTTCCCTGGAATGGACTGAGACATCCAGGGGACTCTGGGAATGGGGCCTGATACTGGAGTTCCTCTCGCATTTCCTGTGGAGAGCGCCTACGCTTGAGATGAGACGGGAACGCTAGGAATACTTTCCCGACCACGCAGGGAAAGGATCCCTCCTCTCGAGCTAGCAGGCGGAAACGGGGCCACTCTGGATATGGGCGGGACCCTTGGGATCCTCTTGAGTAGAGACGGGTATGTCAGGGAACTTCTTGAGTTGCCAGCAAAGGTGTGAAGGACCCTTTGGAAGTTCCAGAGTTTAAGTGTAATTACCCCCTTGTTGCCTCAGCGGAAATGGGCCTCATCTCGCCTGGATTGGAGAACCTCCTGGATTTTCTCGAGTTGCGGCAGGTGCTCTCGACTTACGATGGGGACCTCAGGGACCCGCTCTGGTGGCCTCAGGAAAGGCCAGTCCCCATGCGAATTGCTCTGGGGCCTCTCGGGATTCCTCTTCCATAGATTCCGGGGTCTAGACCTTGTGTGGAGACTGTGCCGGAACCTGAGCATTCCTCTCCAGTGCTGACATGGATCATGGGGTACTTCTGGAGTCTCCCCAGGGGAGTCAGTCCTCATCTCGAGTGGGGCCATGCACGTGCGATTTCCTCCCGATCTGTAGCAGCAGTGTCATGCTTCTCTTCCCGTGGATCAAGGGATCTGTGGCTTCCCTCCTGGCTTTCCCCCGAGGCTTTCCCACAGGGCTGTCCCACGTGCCACCGTGGTGTGAGTCGATCCTCGGCTTGAAAGTCGAGGCAGTGCAGGGAAAACAGGTTTCCCTGGAATGGACTGAGACATCTGGGGGGCTCTGGGAATGGTGGCACGACCCTGGGAGTTCCTCTCGCCATTCCTGTGGAGAGCGCCTCCTCTTGAGATGCGACGGGAACGCCGGGAATTATTTCCCGACCACGCAGGGAAAGGATCTCTCCTCTCGGGCTAGGAGGCGGAAACGGGTCTCCGCTGGATGTGGGCGGGACTCTCGTGCTTCCTCTCCAGTGGAGACCGGTATTTCGAGGAACTTCTTGAGTTGCAGTAAGGGTGTGAAGGACCCTTTGGAAGTTCCAGATGTTAGATGTGATTAGCCTCCAGACGCCTCAGCGGAAATGGGCCTCATCTCGCCTGGAGGGGAGAACCTCCTGGATTTTCTCGAGTTGCGGCAGGTGCTCTCGACTTACGATGGGGACCTCAGGGGCCCGCTCTGGTGGCCTCAGGAAAGGCCAGTCCCCATGGGAATTGCTCTGGGGCCTCTCGGGATTCCTCTTCCATAGATTCCGGGGTCTAGACCTTGTGTGGAGACTGTGCCAGAACCTGAGCATTCCTCTCCAGTGCTGACATGGATCTTGGGGGTATTTCTGGAGTCTCCCCAGGGGAGTCAGTCCTCGTCTCGAGAGGGGGCATGCACGTGCGATTTCCTCCCCAGCTGTAGCAGCAGTGTCACGCTTCCCTTCGCGAGGATCAAGGGATTTGTGTCTTTTCCTCGAGGCTTTCCCACGAGGCTTTCCCACGAGGCTTTCCCACAGGGCTGTCCCACGAGCCACCATGGTGTGAGTCGATCCTCGGCTTGGAAGTCGAGGCAGTGCAGGGAAAACAGGTTTCCCTGGAATGGACTGAGACATCTGGTGGACTCTGGGAATGTGGCCACGACCCTGGGGTTCCTCTCGCCTTTCCTGTGGGAGCGCCTCCTCTTGAGATGCGACGGAAACGCCGGGGATTCTTTCCCGAACACGCAGGGAAAGGATCCCTCCTCTTGAGCTAGGGGGCGGTAAAGGGGCTCCTCTGGATATTGGCGGGACTCTCGTGCTTCGTCTCGAGTGGAGACGGAAATGTCGGGGAACTTCTTGAGTTGCAGCAAGGGTGTGAAGGACACTTTGGAAGTACCAGAGGTAGGTGTGATTAGCCTCGAGACGCCTCAGTGGAAATGGGCCTCATCTCTCCTGGAGGGGTGAACGTCCTGGATTTTCTCGAATTGCGACAGGTGCTCTCGACTTACGACGGGGACCTCAGGGACACGCTCTGGTGGCCTCAGGAAAGGCCAGTCCCCATGGGAGTTGATCGGGGGCCTATCGGGATTCCTCTCCCGTCGATGCCGGGGCCAAAGACCTTGTGTGGAGTCGGTGCCGGAAACTGTGGATTCCTCTCGAGTGCTGACATGGATCGTGGGGTACTTCTGGAGTTTCCCCAGGGGAGTCAGTCCTCGTCTCGTATGGGGGCATGCACGTGCGCATTCCTCCCAAGCTGTAGCAGCAGTGTCACGCTTCCCTTCGCGTGGATCAAGACATCTGTGGCTTTCCCTCGAGGCTTTCCCACGAGGCTTTCCCACGAGGCTTTCCCACAGGGCTGTCCCACGAGCCACCATGGTGTGAGTCGATCCTCGGCTTGGAAGTCGAGGCAGTGCAGGGAAAACAGGTTTCCCTGGAATGGACTGAGACATCTGGTGGACTCTGGGAATGTGGCACGACCCTGGGGTTCCTCTCGCCTTTCCTGTGGGAGCGCCTCCTCTTGAGATGCGACCGGAAACGCCGGGGATTCTTTCCCGAACACGCAGGGAAAGGATCCCTCCTCTTGAGCTAGGGGGCGGTAAAGGGGCTCCTCTGGATATTGGCGGGACTCTCGAGCTTCCTCTCGAGTGGAGACGGGTATGTCGGGAAACTTCTTGAGCTGCAGCAAGGGTGTGGAAGGACCCTTTGGAAGTTCCAGACGTTAGATGTGGATTAGCTTCGATACGCCTCAGCGGAAATGGGCCTCATCTCGCCTGGAGGGGAGAACCTCCTAGATTTTCTCGAGTTGCGGCAGGTGCTCTCGACTTACGACGGGGACCTCAGGGACCCGCTCTGGTGGCCTCAGGAAAGGCCAGTCCCCATGCGAGTTGCTCGGGGGCCTCTCGGGATTCCTCTCCCGTCAATGCCGGGGCCTAAGACCTGGTGTGGAGTCCGGTGGCAGAACCTGAGGATTCCTCTCCAGGGCTGACATGGATCTTGGGGTAATTCTGGAGTCTCCTCAGCGGAGTCAGTCCTTGTCTCGAGTGAGGGGCATGCACGTGTGCTTTACTCCCGAGCTGTAGCAGCAGTGTCACGCTACCCTTCGCGTGGATCAAGGGATCAGGGGCTTTCCCTCGAGGCTTTCCCACGAGGCTTTCCCACGAGTCTTTCCCACAGGGATGTCCCACGTGCCACCGTGGTGTAAGTCGATCCTCAGCTTGAAGTCGAGGCAGTGCAGGGAAAAAAGTTTTCCCTGAATGGACTGAGACATCTGGTGGACTCTGGGAATGTGGCACGACCCTGGGGTTCCTCTCGCCTTTCCTGTGGAGAGCGCCTCCTCTTGAGATGCGACGGGAAGGCCGGGAATTCTTTCCCGACTACGCAGGGAAAGGATTCCTCCTCTCGAGCTAGGAGGTGGAAGCGGGACTACTCTGGATGTGGGCGGGACTCTCGTGCTTCCTCTTGAGTGTAGACGGGTATGTCGGGGAACTTCTTGAGTTGCAGCAAGGGTGTGAAGGACCCCTTTGGAAGTTCCAGAATTTAGGTGTGATTAGCCTCGAAACGCCTCAGTGGAAATGGGCCTCCTCTCGCCTGGAGGGGAGAACCTCCTGGATTTTCTCAAGTTGTGGCAGGTGCCCTCGACTTACGACCGGGGACCTCAGGGTCCCGCTCTGGTGGCCTCAGGAAAGTCCAGTCCCCATGCGAGGTTGCTCGGGGAACCTCTCGGGATTTCCTCTCCCGTTGATGCCGGGGCCTAAGACCTTGTGTGGAGTCGGTGCTGGAACCTGAGGATTCCTTTCCAGTGCTGACATGGGATCTTGGGGTACTTCTGGAGTCTCCCCCAGGAATGTCATTCTGCATCTCGAGTGTGGGGCATGCACATGCGATTTCCTCCCGAGGAGTAGCAGCAGTGTCACGCTTCCCTTGGCGTGGATCAAGGGGATCTGTGAATTTCCCTCGAGGCTTTCCGACGAGGCTTTCCCACGAGGCTTTCCCACGAGGCTTTCCCACAGGGCTCTCCCACGTGCCACTGTGGTGTGAGTCGATCCTCGGCTTGAAAGTCGAGGCAGTGCAGGGAAAAACAGGTTTTCCTGGAATGGACTGAGGCATCTCGGGGACTCTGGGAATGGGTGGCACGACCCTGGAGTTCCTCTCGCCTTTTTTCTGTGGGAGAGTGCCTCCTCTTGAGATGTGACGGGACCGCCGGGGAATTCTTTCCCGAACACGCAGGGAAAGGATCCCTGCTCTCGAGCTAGGAGTCGGAAACGGGGCTCCTCTGGATGTGGGCGAGACTCTCCTGCTTCCCCTCGATTGGAGACGGGTATGTCGGGGAACATCTTGAGTTGCCAGCAAGGGTGTTAAGGACCCTTTGGAAATTCCAAGATGTAAGATGTGATTAGCCTCGAGACGCCTTCAGCGGAAATGGGCCTCATCTCGCCTGGAGGGGAGAACCTCCCTGGATTTTCTCGAGTTGCGGCAGGTGCTCTCGACTTACGACGGGGACCTCAGGGACCCGCTCTGTTGGCCTCAGGAAAGGGCCAGTCCCCATGCGAGTTGCTCGGGGGCCTCTCGGTATTCCGCTACCGTCGATGCCGGGGCCTAAGATCTTTGTGTGGAGTCGGTTGCCGGAACCTGAGCATTCCTCTCCAGTGCTGACATGGATCATGGGGTACTTCTGGAGGTCTCCTCAGTGGAGTCAGACCTTGTCTCGAGTGGGGGCATGCACGTGCACTTTCCTCCCGAGCTGTAGGCAGCAGTGTCACGCTTCCCTTTCGCGTGGATCAAGGGATCAGGGGCTTTACCTCGAGGCTTTCCCACGAGGCTTTCCCCGAGGCTTTCCCACAGGGCTGTCCCACGTGCCACCGTGGTGTGAGTCGATCCTCGGCATGAAAGTGGAGGCAGTGCAGGGAAAAACTGGTTTCCCTGGAATTGACTGAGACATCTGGGAGACTCTGCGAATTGTGGCACGACCCTGGAGTTCCTCTCGCCTTTCCTGTGGAGAGCGCCACCTCTTGAGATGCGACGGGGAACGCCAGGATTCTTTCTCGAACACGCAGGGAAAGGATCCCTCCTCTTGAGCTAGGAGGCAGAAACGGTGTCTCCTCTGGATGTTGGCGGGACTCTCGTGCTTCCTCTCGAGTGGAGACGGGTAAGTCAGGGAACTTCATGAGTTGCAGGCCAAGGGTGTGAGGGACCCTTTGGAAGTTCCAGAGGTTAGGTGTGATTAGCCTCGAGAGGCCTCAGCACAAATGGGCCTCATATCGCCTGGAGGGGGAATCTCCTGGATTTTCTCGAGTTGCGGCAGGTGCTCTCGACTTACGACGGGGGACCTCAGGGGACCCGCTCTGTTGGCCTCAGGAAAGGCCAGTCCCCATGCGAGTTGCTCGGGGGCCTCTCGGGATTCCTCTCCCGTCATGCCGGGCCTAAGACCTTGTGTGGAGTCGGTGGCAGAACCTGAGGATTCCTCTCCAGTGCTGACATGGATCTTGGGGTACTTCCGGAGTCGCCCAGGGCGTCAGTCCTCATCTCGAGTGGGGCATGCACGTGCGCTTTCCTCCCGAGTTGTAGAAGCAGTTTCGCGCTTCCCGTGGCGTGGATCAAGGGATCTGTGGCTTTCCTCGAGGCTTTCCACGAGGCTTTCCCACGAGGCTTTCCCACAGGGCTGTCCCACCTGCCACCGTGGTGTGAGTCGATATTCGGCTTGAAAGTCGAGACAGTGCAGGGAAAACAGGTTTCCCTGGAATGGACTGAGACATCTGGGGGACTCTGGGAATGGTGGCAAGACCCTGGAGTTCCTCTCCCCTTTCCTGTGGAGAGCGCCTCCTCTTGAGATGCGACGGGAACACCGGGAATACTTGACCGACCACGCAGGGAAAGGATCGCTCCTCTCGAGCTAGGAGTCGGACAAGGGGCTCCTCTGGATGTGGGCGGGACTCTCGTGCTTCCTCTCTCGCCTCGAGTGTAGACGGAGTATGTCGTGAATTTGCTTGAGTTGCAGCAAGGGTGGTGAAGGACCTTTGGGAAGTTCCAGAACGATTAGGTGTGGATTAGCCTCGCTAGATACGACTCATCGGAAATAGGCTCATTCGCACTGGTGGAAGGAGTAACCTCAATGGATTTCTCGAGTGCTGCAGGGCAGGTGTACTACGACTTACAGCTGGGGACTCAGGACCGCTCCTGGTGGCCTCAGGAAGCCAGTCAACCAGATGCTAGTCTGCTCGTGT
>NW_017190484.1:0-11267 GCF_001704415.2 Capra hircus | reverse complement strand
GACAAGTTTATGAGGAAGGAAGCTGACATAAGCAAGGCGTGCTCAGACTTCAGGAACCCCTCTGGAAATTTTTAAGCATGTACCCCAACAAAAATCTGCCGGTTTTTGTGCTCTGCTTTTTCACTCTTCTGACCTTTTCTGGAAAAAGTCAATTCAGGGCGTTAGTCTTCTGCATTTGAAAGAGTGTTTCAATCCAAAAACCTCTGATGGCTTTCTAGCCTGCCTGTAGGACTCGTACAGCTGCGCTTGTGATTGTTTGAGGCCTCCTGACCGCAGGAGGCACAGGAAGCTTAAAACATCCTAGGAATGCAGGAGCTTCGAGGAGTCAAAAGCTTTAGAATAGGACTGATTAAAAGTTTCATTTTTTGGGTCAATGCTTGCTGCCAAATTTTCATATCCTTTATTTTTAGATATAGTTGGTATATAGAAAAACAAGTAGTAGACCTGGTATTAGCAACATTAGATCTTTGAGTTAAGTACCTTCTTTTTATAACCCACTGCACCTTTGTTCTATAGAGATGTAACTTTAATGCTTTAAGGAGATGCAGATTAAAGAAAAACACTTCAGCGGGAAACAAAATTAACATTCATTAAGGAAGAGAGCCAAAAAGTGTTAACAAGCCTCTTGGCCAGAAGATAATGTAAATCACCTGAGACCTTTGTATACAAAATGATATACAGAAAGAATCTGGGTTGTGAACGCTACATAATTTTGTGTTATCCATTGATCTCCATGTTTTATCAAAAGTATAAAAGGCCTTCTGAACAATAAAGGAGGAGGCCAGGGGCCGGGGCCAGTTTCTCGGACCAGCTTCTCGAACTAGTCTCTCAGCCTGGTTTCTTGGGACTCTGGCTCCCCCCGTGTCTTTCTCTCTCTTTCTTCTTCTCTACCTTTCCTTCTCTCTGCTCTTTACTTTAACTTCAGGCTGAATCTCCACCTGGAGTGCGGAGGCTCGCCAGGTCTACTTACATGCCCTGGCTGTTAAGACCCGCACGAAAGGGAGCTTAAGGCGAGGCACCCTTAGATATTCAAGCGAGCGCCGGTGGCCCAACGTAGGTGGTGCAAATTCCTTGTCTGGAATTTTATTGGCCTTCCGCATAAACCAAGCTATTCAGCCCTCTTCCTCCACTTAATCTTCTTACTACACTATAGTTTCCTAATCTAATCTTACATTAATAAATAAACAAGTCTTTCCACGACAACGCCGTCCACCTTCAAATTCCCTGGATCCACCGGGGCTGGACCCGGCATAAGACCTTGTGTGGAGTCGGTGCCGAAACCTGAGGATTCCTCTCCAGTGCTGACATGGATCTTGGGGTACTTCTGGAGTCTCCCCAGGGGAGTCAGTCTTCGTCGCGATTGGGGGCATGCACGTGCACTTTCTCCCGAGCTGTAGCAGCAGTGTCATGCTCCCCTTCGCGTGGATCAAGTGATCTGTGGCTTTCCCACGAGGCTTCCCACAGGGCTGTCCACCTGCCACCGTGGTGTGAGTCGATCCTCGGCTTGAAAGTGGAGGCAGTGCATGGAAAACAGGTTTCCCTGGAATGGACTGAGACATCTGGGGGACTCTGGGAAAGGTGGCACGACCCTGGAGTTCCTCTCGCCTTTTCTGTGGAGAGCACCTCCTCTTGAGATGCGACGAAACGCAGGAATTCTTTCCGACCACGCAGGGAAAGATCCCTCTCTCGAGCTAGGAGGCGGAAACGGGCTCCTCTGGATGTGGGCGGACTCTCGTGCTTCCTCTCGAGTGGAGACGGGTATGTCGGGGAACTTCTTGAGTTGCAGCAAGGGTGTGAAGGACCTTTGGAAGTTCCAGAGTTTAGGTGTGATTAGCCTCGAGACGTCTCAGCGGAAATGGGCCTCATCTCGCTTGGAGGGGAGAACCTCCTGGATTTTCTGGAGTTGCGGCAGGTGCTCTCGACTTACGACGGGGACCTCAGGGACCCGATCTGGTGACCTCAGGAAAGGCCAGTCCCCATGCGAATTGCTCGGGGCCTCTCAGGATTCCTCTCCCGTCGATGCCGGGCCTAAGACCTTGTGTGAGTCAGTCCCGGAACCTGAGGATTCCTCTCCAGTGCTGACATGGATCTTGGGGTACTTCTGGAGTCTCCCCAGGGGAGTCAGATCTCGTCTTGAGTGGGGGCATGCACGTTCGCTTTCCTCCCGAGCTGTAGCAGCATTTTCAAGCTTCCCTTCGAGTGGATCAAGGCATCTGTGGATTTCCCTCGAGGCTTTCCCACGAGGCTTTCTCTCGAGGCTTTCCCACAGGGCTGTCCCACGTGCCACCGTGGTGTGACTCTATCCTCGGATTGAAAGTCGAGGCAGTGCAGGGAAAACAGGTTTCCCTGGAATTGACTGAGACATCCGGGGGACTCTGGGAATGATGGCACGACCTGGAGTTCCTCTCACCTTTACTGTTTAGAGCGCCTCCTCTTGAGATGCGATGGGAATGCCAGGAATTCTTTCCCGACCAAGTAGGGAAAGGATCCCTCATCTCGAGCTACGAGCCGGAAACGGAGCTCCTCTGGATGTGGCCGGGACCCTCGTGCTTCCTCTTGAGTGGAGACGGGTATGTCGGGGAACTTCTTGAGTTGCAGCATGACTGTGAAAGACTCTTTAGAAGTTCCAGAGTTCACGTGTGATTAGCCTCGAGACACCTCAGTGGAAACGGGCCTCATCTCACCTGCAGGGGAGAACCTCCTGGAATTTTACCGAGTTGCGGCAGGTGCTCTCGACTTACGACGGGGACCTCATGGACCCGCTCTGGTGACCTCAGGAAAGGCCAGTCCCCATGCGAGTTGCTTAGAGGTCCTGTCGCTATTCCTCTCCCGTCGATGCCAGGGCCTAAGACCTTGTGTGGAGTCGGGGCTGGAACCTGAGGATTCCTCTCCAGGGCTGACATGCATCTTGGGGTATTTCTGGATTCTCACCAGGGGAGTCAGTTCTCGTGTCGAGTAGGGGCATGCACGTGCGCTTTCCTGCCGTGCTGTAGCAGCAGTGTCACGCTTTCCGTCGCGTGGATTAAGGGATCTGTGGCTTTCCCTCGAGGCTTTCCCACGAGGCTTTCCCACAGGTTGTCACACGTACCACCGTGGTGTGAGTCGATCCTCGGCGTGAAAGTCGAAGCAGTGCAGGGAAAACAGGATCCTCTGGAATGGACTGAGACATCTGGGGGACTCTTGGAATGGTGGCACGACCCATGAGTTCCTCTCGCCTTTCCTGTGCAGCGCGCCTCCTCTTGAGATGCGTCGAAACGTCGGAATTCTTTCCGAGGAAGCAGGGAAGGATCCCTCATCTCGAGCTTGGAGGCGGAAACGGAGCTCCTCTGGCGGTGGGCGGACCCTCGTGCTTCCTCTGGAGTGGAGACGGGTATGTCGGGGAACTTCTTGAGTTTTAGCAAGGGTGTTTTACGACACTTTGGAAGTTCCAGAGTTTAGGTGTGATTACTCTCGAGACGCCGCAGAGAAAAATGGGCCTCATCTCGACTGGAGCAGAAACCTCCTGGATTTTCTCGAGTTGCGGCAGGTACTCTCGACATACGACCGTGACCTCAGGGACAGTGTAGCAGATGTGTCACGCTTCCCGTCGCGGGGATCAAGGGATCTGTGGCTTTCCCTCGAGGCTTTCTCACAGGGCTGTCCCACATGCCACCATGGTGTGAGTGGATCCTCGGCGTGAAATTCGAGGCAGTGCTGGGAAAACGGGTTCCTCTGAAATGGACTGAGACATCTGGGGACTCTTGAAATGGTGGCACGACCCTGGAGTTCCTCTTGCCTTTCCTATTGAGAACCCTTGCTCTTGAGATGCCATGGAAACGCCAAAAAATCTTTCCTGACTAAGCAGGATAGGATCCTTCATCTTGGAAACGGGGTTCCTCTGAATTGGGCGGGACCCCCGTGCTTCCTCTCGTGTGGAGACGGGTATGTCGGGGAACTTCTTGAGTTGCAGCAAGGACCCTTTTTAATTTCCAGAGGTTAGGTGTGATGAGCCTCCAGACACCTCAGAGGAAATGGCCTCATCCCGCCTGGAGGGGAGAACCTCCTGGATTTTACCCAGTTGCGGCAGGTGCTCTCGAGTTACGACGGGTCCTCAGGGACCCGCTCTGGTGGCCTCAGGAAAGTACAGTCCCCATGTGAGTTACCAGGGGGCCTCTAGGATTCCTCTCCCATCGATGCCGGTGCCTAAGACCTTGTGTGGAGTCGGGGCCAGACCCTGAGGATGCCTCTCCAGTGCTGACATGGATCTTGGGTACTTCTGGAGTCTCACCAGGGGAGTCAGTCCTCATCTCGTGTGGGGGCATGCACCTGCCATTTCCTCACGACCTGCAGCAGCAGTGTCACGCTTGCCGACGTGTGGATCAAGGGATCTGTCGCTTTCCATTGAGGCTTTCCCACGAGGCTTTCCAACAGGGCTGTCCCACGTGCCACAGTGGTGTGAGTCGATCCTCGGTGTGAACGTCGAGGCAGTGCAGGGAAAACAGTTTCTTCTGGAATGGACTTAGACATCTGGGGGACTCTTGGAATGCTGGCAAGGCCCTGAAGTTCCTCTCGTCTTTCCTGTTGAGAGCGCCTCCTCTTGAGATGCGACGGGAAGGCCGGGAATTCTTTCCCGACGACGAAGGGAAAGGATCCCTCTTCTCGAGCTACGAGGCGGAAACGGGGCTCAGCTGGATATGGGCGGGACCCTCGTCCTTCCTCTCGAGTGGATATGGGTATGTCGGAGAACTTCTTGACTTGCAGCAAGGGTGTGAAGGACCCTTTGGAAGTTCCAGAGTTAGGTGTGATTAGCCTCGAGGCCTCAGCGGAAATGGGCCTCATCTCGCCTGGATGGGAGAACCTCCTGGATTTTTCTCGAGTTGCGGCAGTGCTCTCGAGTTACGACGGAGACCTCAGGGACCCGCTCTGGTGACCTCAGGAAAGGCCAGTCCCCATGCGAGTGCTAGGGGGCCTCTCAGTTTTCCTCTCCCGTCGATGCCGGGGCCTAAGACCTTGTGTGGAGTCGGGACCGGACCTGAGGATTCCTCTGCAGTGCTGACATGGATCTTGGCGTACTTCTGGAGTCTCCCAAGCTTGCGTCAGTACTCGGCTCGAGTGGGGTCATGCACGTGCGCTTTCCTCCCGAGCGGTAGCAGCAGTGTCACGCTTCCCTTCTCGTGGATCAAGGAATCTGTGGCTTTCCCTGGAGTCTTTCCCATGAGGCTTTCCCACAGGGCTATTCCACTTGCCACCATGGTGTGAGTCGATCCTGGCGTGAAAGTCGAACCAGTGCAGCGAAAACAGGAACCTCCTTCCCCACAGTAGGGGATACACTGTCCCCTTGGGCGGGTATCTCCAAGGCACTCGCGCTGGGGGGTTGCCCGCGGAGGTGCGGGCCTCAGGCTCCACGTGAGAAAAGCCCCAAATGGCATTAGCTGCCAGTCCAGACGCTGGCCCTCAGGTCTCTGGCCGGAGCCTTGGGCTCCAGGCAACTCAAAGCCTCCTCCGGTGGCACTCTGGGACTGCTGTAGGGAAAGGATGCCAAGAGCCCACGGAGGAGTTGGGGAGGGGGCATGGGGGAAACGGAGGCGAGGACAGCGAGGGATCTAGGTGGAGGCGCTGGAGAGAGCGTCTGTGTCCCGGAATGCCTCGGAGGAGCCAGCGGGGGACAGTCGAGGACCAGGGACCTGTGGAATGTGAAAAGGAGGGAAATCTCAGAGCAAGGCAGGCTGGGAAAGGGGGCGTTGGTGGCCAATTCAAAGGGACCTAGGGGCGTTTCCTGGGCGGTGAGTTCCCTTGGCACTGCTGAGGGCCCCTGATTGATCCACTCGGGGTTGAACCCACCCCCCGCTGCGAGGGAGGGCCACAAACCAAAGCCCCCGAACTACCGCCCACCCAACGGGGATCTTGGCGGTCCAGGGCACAGCCGTGCCCGGGAAAAGCCCACTCGCTCCACGGGACTCCGTCCAGGGTCTCTGCTTGGAAAGAGGCCAGGGGCGGCCCCCTCCATCTACCCACCCAAACCCTATTGACGTCAGTGGTGGCGGAGACGCCTCCCGTTCTCCAGAGTCCTAAGCTGCTGGGTCCCCGCCCACTCGGCCAGCAGTCTGCAGCGTGCCCGTGTGCCTCTCCCACCATGGCTTGGTTCGGCTCCTCCAGCACCTCAAGCGGTACGTTTGCCCTCGGTCCCTGTGGTCGGATCACATCTCAGGGGATTTGTGGGTGGCCTGGGCAAGGGCTCTCGGCCAATGTGTTGACCCCCCTCCCACCCGAGAACGGCTGGGACCCATCGGCCAGGCCCGGGTTTCCGAGGCGTCAGGTGTGCCCAAATTCGGAGGGCGTGGCATCGTTCGTTCATCTTGCTCCTTTGGCACACACATGGCTTCTCCGTTCTCTTTTCTGGAAGACAGTGTTGTTTCAGGGGGCGTGCTGCGGGGGGCGGGGGCCGGGTTGGGGGTGGGGGAGCGGGGTGCTGTGCTGGGATGAGGCCCTTTATCCTCACATCTTCATGTGGGAATGGGAGTCGGGAGCTCTGTGGCCTTGCTGCCTTCAGTGGCTTCCTCTGCACAGGGGCCTAGTGGCTTCTGCCTTTTGTCAGGCGTTACGGGGTTGAGCCTTTGGGCCTTGGCCTTGCCAAGCCTTGCTTGACCTTGTTGCTTGGAACTTGACCTTGCCCTTGCTTGGTGGCTTGAACTTTGTTGACTTGAACTTGCCCTTGGTTGAACTTGAACTTGAACTTCCTTGAACTTGACCTTGAACTTGTTGAACTTGTCCTTGACTTGAACTTGAACTTGACCTTGACCTTGCTTGAACTTGACTTGACCTTGACCTTTTTGACCTTGACCTTGAACTTGAAACTTGAACTTGAACTTCAACTTGCTTGACTTGAACTTGAACTTGAACTTGACCTTGAACTTGACTTGAACTTGACTTGCTTGAACTTGAACTTGACTTGAACTTGAACTTGAACTTGAACTTGAACTTGAACTTGAACTTGAACTTGACTTGAACTTGAACTTGTGACTTGACTTTGAACTTTGAACCTTGAACTTGAACTTGAACTTGAACTTGACCTTGACCTTGAACTTGAACTTGACTTGAACTTGAACTTCAACTTGAACTTGAACTTCACTTGAACTTGAACTTGAACTTGCTTGAACTTGAACTTGACCTTGACTTGAACTTGAACTGACCTTGACCTTGAACTTCAACTTGAATTTGACCTTGACCTTGAACTTCAACTTGAACTTGAACTTGACCTTGACCTTGAACTTGACCTTGACCTTGACCAACAACGGGAGACCTCGAGATTTGCTCAGAGCACCGGAGGTCCAGAAGCAGGGCCCTGTATCTCCCCTTCCCTTTGTGATCATTGCAAAGACATTCCTAGCTGATAGCTGTGCCCCTGAAGAAGCAAGCAGTGGGATGACACGACTGTGTGCCTTCCTGGCCTCAGCTCCACAAGGGCCTTTCCTCTCGAATAGGCCCCATGTCCCCTTGGGGAGGGTGTCATGCCTCTTTTCTCCTCACTGCCAAAGGGTGGAGCCAAGCTCGCTCTGTCAGAGGTACAAAAACAGCAATTGAATGGATTTTCAAGCTCTTGCTAGGCTGCACCCTTTCAGGGCCCACTTTACTGAAACAGTGCTCTGTGGCCCCTGGTTGGATATGCAGGTTCACAAACAGGGTGAGATCCTGTCCAAGCCAAGAATTTTCCTGAAAGACCTAGGCTCACTAGAGCTCTCCTCCAGAGCAAAGGGGATAGAGGAGATGTATGGAGGAGTCTTTGCCTTTCCCTGTGAGTGTGGGGCTACTCCCTACGGCCCCAAGCTCAGGGATAACTGCCTCTAAGAAAGGAATGGCAAGAAGCGCTATTCTTGGAGGTTGGGACAGGGAGTTCGCAGCATGTGGGGAAAGAAAGACTTCTTCGGGGGAAGAAGAGGCAACCACCGGGGGTGTGTTTGCAAGCCTCTATTTGGAAGGAACAGGTTTGCTTATACAACTCAAGACCTCCAGATCTGCTCAGAGGACTGAAGTTCCAGAGACAGGGCCATGTATCTCCCCTTCCCTTTGAGATCCTTGCAAAGACATTCCTAGCAGATCGTGGGAGTGCCCATGAAGAAGCAAGCAGCGGGAGTGTGCTTGACATCACTGGCTGCCTACCTGGGCTCAGCTCCTCAAGGGGGCCTTTCTCTCCTGGTAGGCCCTATGTCCCCTTTGGGAGAGGGTGGTGCCCTCTTCCCTCCACACTGCCAAAGGGTGGAGGTGGAGCAAACTCGTTCTCTCCGAGGTAAAAAAAAAAAAAAGACAAATTGGATGGATTTTTAAGCTCTTGCTATGCTGCACCCCTCCAGGACCCACTCGAGCAAAACAGGTGCCCTGTGGCCCCTAGGTCGGGTATGCAGGTTCACACACTGGGTGGATCCCGTCAAAGCCAAGAATTTTCCTGACAGACCTAGGCTCACTAGAGCTCTCCTCCAGAGGAAAGGGGACAGAAAAGACGTGTGTGTGGAGGTGGCTCTGCCTTTCCAGGTCCCAATCTCAGGGATAACTGCCCCTAAGAAAGGAACTGCTGCTGCTGCTGCTGCTAAGTTGCTTCAGTCGTGTTCGACTCTGTGCGACGCCATAGACGGTAGCCCACTAGGCTCCCCCGTCCCTGGGATTCTCCAGGCAAGAACAGTAAGTGGGTTGCCATTGCCTTCTCCAATGCATGAAAGTGAAAATGAAAGTGCAGTCGCTCAGTCGCGTCCGACCCTCAGCGACCCCACGGACTGCAGCCTACCAGGCTTCTCCGTCCATAGGATTTTCTGAAAGGAACTGCAAGAAGCGCTTTTCCAGGAGGCTGGGAAAGGGAGTTCGCAGGATGTGGGGAAAGAGATCCTCCTTCGAGGAAGAATAGGCGGCCACTTGTTTTGTGTTGCAAACCTCTATTTGGAAGGAACAGGTTAGCTTATACAAAGGGAGACCTCCAGATCTGCTCAGAGGACCGAAGTTGCAGAGGCAGGTCGGTGTATTTTCCCTTCACTTTGCGATCCTTGCAAAGACATTCCTTGCTGATAGATATTCAGCAAGGGCCTTTGAGACTGTTGTTTTCTTTCCTAGGTTCAAAGATTCCTTCAGTTCCTAATATAGATATCCTAGAAAATTATCTGACATCCGTGAAAATCTGATATGTCCTGGTCAAATGCTGTCAGTTATAATTCCAGTTATCATATTAAAGCATTTCAAGTCGCAGCAGTGACCAGATTACATTGTCAATTTCTATTTAATCAGGTTTTAACCATGTCCTCTATGTTTCACACTGATGCCTTTGCAGAAATACTGCTACTTCAAGATATATGGAATATACTTTTTTAAGCTTACCGATAATTGTTTGTTTGTTTGTTTGTCTTCTGGTAAGCTGGTACCAGATGGAATTTAGTCTCCTCTCTAGGTTAAGAGAACAAAGTTTTCTTAGAATGCAATTTTTGATAACAGACTATGATTTCTTTACCTTTCATTGATTTATAATTGTTTTCATCATCTGTTTTTTTACTTCGGTAAAGTAAATAAGCCTTATTTAAGATTTTGGTACATGTAGGATGGACTAAGCTTTCCCCACTCTTGCAAGTTCCCTTAACCCTTCAGATTCTTCTCGTGGGACAAAGATCTCACTTTCCTCCAGAGGGACAATCCAAGCTTTTTATTAGTTGATCTGCCCCTGACATCAGAGTCAATTTGAGCATGAGTTGGCCTATAATTTAGGCATGAAACTATGACTACATAAAGAAAAGGTGACTTTATGATTCAGGGATGGCCATGATATGCCTTGCACTTCAGAGAAAATGGGTTAAAATGATTTTTTTTCTTCAAAACTGCACAGCCAGTTCTTTCAGCATATGCAATTGAAAACATCTAGTCATTAGGTCAGTTTTCATTCCAATCCCAAAGAAAGGCAATGACAAAGAATATTCAAGCTGCTGCACAATTGCACTCATCTCACACACTAGTAAAGTAATGCTCAAAATTCTCCAAGTTCACATGAACTGTGAACTTCCAAATGTTCAAGAGGGATTTAAAACATGCAGAGAAACCAGAGATCAAACTGCCAACATCCACTGGATCATTGAAAAAGCAAGAGAGTTCCAGAAAAAAAAAGACATCTATTTCTGCTTTATTGACTATGCCAAAGCCTTTGACTGTGTGGATCACAATAAACTGGGAAAAATTCTGAAAGAGATGGGAATACCAGACCACCTGACCTGTCTCTTGAGAAACCTGTATGCAGGTCAGGAAGAAACAGTTCGAACTGGACATGGAACAACAGACTGGTTCTAAATAGGAAAAGGAATATGTCAAGGCAGTGTATTGTCACCCTGCTTATTTAACTTATATGCAGAGTACATCATGAGAACACTGGGCTGGAGGAAGCACACGCTGGAATCCAGATTGCTGGGAGAAATATCAAATAATCTCAGATATGCAGATGACACCACCCTTATGGCAGAAAGTGAAGAAGAACTAAAGAGTCTCCTGATGAAAGTGAAAGAGGAGAGTGAAAAAGTTAGCTTAAAGCTCAGCATTCAGAAAACTAAAATCATTGCATCCAGTCTCATCACTTCATGGCAAATAGATGGGAAAACATTGGAAACAGCAGCAGACTATTTTGGGGGCTTGGAAATCACTGCAGGTGATGGCTGCCTCCATGAACTTAAAACATATTTATGACTTGGAAGAAAAGTGATGACCAAACTAGACAGCATATTAAAAAGCCGAGACGTTGCTTTGCCAACAAAGATCCATCCAGTCAAGGCTATGGTTTTTCCATATGTCATGGATGGATATGAAAGATGTACTATAAAGAAAGTGACAGCTGAAAATTGGATGCTTTTGAACTGTGGTGTTGGAGAAGATGCTTGTAGGTCGCTTAGACTACAAGGAGACGCAACCACTCCATCCTAAAGGAAATCAGGTCTGAATATAGAATGGAAGGACTAAATACTGAACCTGAAACTCCAATACTTTGGCCACTTTGATGTGAAGAGCTGACTCACTTGGAAGTTGCTTTGATTTGCCTGTGAGTGTGGGAGCCCTCCCTGGGCAAAGGGCCTCAGGGGTCATTGCCACTGAATCACGACCTCCAAGCAAGCGCATTCCAGCTGTGTGACATTCAGGAAGCAGGAGACTGGGAAAACTATCTTCCTTAGAGGAAGGAAAGTCATCCACAGAGAGTGTGTTTTTCAGGCCTCTCTTTGCAGCAAGTGTTTTTTGCTTCTCAGACATCAGAGCTGCAGGCTTGCTCTGAGGGCCTCAAT
>NW_017190483.1:0-11268 GCF_001704415.2 Capra hircus | reverse complement strand
CTGTAGCTGCAAGTATCTCGCTTCCCTTCGTGTGGAGTAAGGGATCTGTTGGCTTCCCTCGAGTCTTTCCCACGAGGCTTTCCCACGAGGCTTTCCCAAAGGCTGTCCCACATGCCACCGTTGTGTGAGTCGATCCTCGCTTGAGAGCCAAGGCAATGCAGGGAAAACAGGTTTCCGTGAAATGGACTGAGACATGTGGGGGACTCTGGGAATGGTGGCACCACCTGGAGTTCCTCTCGCCTTTCCTGTGGAGAGCGACTCCTCTTGAGACGCTATGGGAACGCCGGGAATTCTTTCCGGAAACGCAGGGAAAGGATCCTCTCGAGCTTGGAGACGGAAACGGGGCTCCTCTGGATGTGGGCAGGCCTCTCGTGCTTCTCTCGAGTGGAGACAGGTATGTCAGGGAACTTCTTGAGTTGCAGCAAGGACGTGAAGGACCCTTTGGAAGTTTCAGAGGTTAGGTGTGATTAGCCTCGAGACGTCTCAGCGGAAATGGGCCTCATCTCGCCTGGAGGGGAGAACCTTTGGATTTTTCTCGAGTTGCGGGCAGGTGCTCTCGACTTACGACGGGGACCTCAGTGACCCGCTCTTGTGGCCTCAGGAAAGGCCAGTCCCCATGCGTGTTGCTCGGGGGCCTCTCGGGATTCCTCTCCCGTCGATGCCAGGCCTAAGACCTTGTGTGGAGTCAGTGCCGGAACCTGAGGATTCCTCTCCAGTGCTGACATGGATCTTGGGGTACTAATGGAGTCTCCCTAGTGGAGGCAGTCCTCGTCTCGAGTGGGGGCATGCACGTGCGATTTCCTCCCGAGCTGAAGCAGCAGTGTCACGCTTCCCTTCGCGTGGATCAAGGGATCTGTGTCTTTCCCTCGAGGCTTTCCCACGAGGCTTTCCCACGAGGCCTTCCCACAGGGCTGTGCCACGTGCCACTGTGGTGTGAGTCGATCCTCGCCTGAAAGTCGAGGCAGTGCAGGGAAAACAGGTTTCCCTGGAATGGAATGAGACATCGGGGGACTCTGGAAATGGTGGCACGACCCTGCAGTTCCTCTCCCCTTTCCTTTGGAGAGCGCCTCCTCTTGAGATGCGATGGGAATGCCCGGAATTCTTTCCCGACCAAGTAGGGAAAGGATCCCTCATCTCGAGCTACGAGCCGGAAACGGAGCTCCTCTGGATGTGGCCGGGACCCTCGTGCTTCCTCTTGAGTGGAGACGGGTATGTCGGGGAACTTCTTGAGTTGCAGCATGACTGTGAATGACTCTTTAGAAGTTCCAGAGTTCACGTGTGATTAGCCTCGAGACACATCAGTGGAAACGGGCCTCATCTCACCTGCAGTGGAGAACCTCCTGGATTTTACCGAGTTGCGGCAGGTGCTCTCGACTTACGACGGGGACCTCATGGACCCGCTCTGGTTACCTCAGGAAAGGCCAGTCCCCATGTGAGTTGCTAGAGGTCCTGTCGCTATTCCTCTCCGTCGATGCCAGGGCCTAAGACCTTGTGTGGAGTCGGGGCCGGAACCTGAGGATTCCTCTCCAGGGCTGACATGCATCTTGGGTATTTCTGGAGTCTCCCCAGGGGAGTCAGTTCTCGTCTCGAGTAGGGGCATGCACGTGCGCTTTCCTCCCGTGCTGTAGCAGCAGTGTCACGCTTCCCGTCGCGTGGATTAAGGGATCTGTGGCTTTCCCTCGAGGCTTTCCCACGAGGCTTTCCCACAGGGTTGTCACACGTGCCACCAGGTGTGAGTCGATCCTCAGCGTGAAAGTCGAAGCAGTGCAGGGAAAACAGGATCCTCTGGAATGGACTGAGACATCTGGGGGACTCTTGGAATGGTGGCACGACCCATGAGTTCCTCTCGCCTTTCCTGTGCAGCGCGCCTCCTCTTGAGATGCGTCGAAACGTCGGGAATTCTTTCCCGAGGAAGCAGGGAAGGATCCCTCATCTCGAGCTTGGAGGAGGAAACGGAGCTCCTCTGGCGGTTGCCGGACCCTCGTGCTTCCTCTGGAGTGGAGACGGGTATGTCGGGGAACTTCTTGAGTTTTAGCAAGGGTGTTTAGGACACTTTGGAAGTTCCGGAGTTTAGTTGTGATTACTTCTCGAGACGCGCGCAGAGAAATGGGCCTCATCTCGACTGGAGCAGAGAACTCCTGGATTTTCTCGAGTTGCGGCAGGCTACTCTCGACATACGACAGTGACCTCAGGGACAGTGTAGCAGATGTGTCACGCTTCCCGTCCGGGGATCAAGGATCTGTGGCTTTCCCTCGAGGCTTTCTCACAGGGCTGTCCACATGCCACCATGGTGTGAGTGGATCCTCGCGTGAAAGTCGAGCAGTGCTGGGAAAACGGGTTCCTCTGAAATGGACTGAGGACATCTGGGGGACTCTTGAAATGGTGGCACGACCCTGGAGTTCCTCTTGCTTTCCTATTGAGAACCCTTGCTCTTGAGATGCCAATGGGAACGCCGAAAATCTTTCCTGACTAAGCAGGATAGGATCCTTCATCTCGGAAACGGGGTTCCTCTGAATGTGGGCGGGACCTCGTGCTTCCTCTCGTGTGGAGACGGGTATGTCGGGGAACTTCTTGAGTTGCAGCAAGGACCCTTTTTAATTTCCAGAGGTTAGGTGTGATGAGCCTCCAGACACCTCAGAGGAAATGGGCCTCATCCCGCCTGGAGGGGAGAACCTCCTGGATTTTACCCAGTTGCGGCAGGTGCTCTCGAGTTACGACGGGTCCTCAGGGACGCGCTCTGGTGGCCTCAGGAAAGGCCAGTCCCCATGCGAGTTACCAGGGGGCCTTTAGGGATTCCTCTCCCATCGATGCCGGTGCCTAAGACCTTGTGTGGAGTCGGGGCCAGACCCTGAGGATGCCTCTCCAGTGCTGACATGAATCTTTCCGTACTTCTGGAGTCTCACCAGGGGAGTCAGTCCTCATCTCGTGTGGGGGCATGCACCTGCCATTTCCTCACGACCTGCAGCAGCAGTGTCACGGCTTGCCGACGTGTGGATCAAGGATCTGTCGCTTTCCATTGAGGCTTTCCCACGAGGCTTTCCAACAGGGCTGTCCCACGTGCCACGGTGGTGTGAGTCGATCCTCCGGCGTGAACGTCGAGGCAGTGCAGGGAAAACAGTTTCTTCTGGAATGGACTTAGACATCTGGGGGACTCTTGGCAATGCTGGCAAGGCCCTGGAGTTCCTCTCGTCTTTCCTGTGGAGAGCGCCTCCTCTTGAGATGCGACGGGAAGGCCGGGAATTCTTTCCCGACGACGAAGGGAAAGGATCCCTCTTCTCGAGCTACGAGGCGGAAACGGGGCTCCGCTGGATATGGGCGGGAACCTCGTCCTTCCTCTCGAGTGGATATGGGTATGTCGGAGAACTTCTTGACTTGCAGCAAGGGTGTGAAGGACCCTTTGGAAGTTCCAGAGGTTAGGTGTGATTAGCCTCGAGACGCCTCAGCGGAAATGGGCCTCATCTCGCCTGGAGGGGAGAACCTCCTGGATTTTCTCGAGTTGCGGGCAGGTGCTCTCGAGTTACGACGGAGACCTCAGGGACCCGCTCTGGTGACCTCAGGAAAGGCCAGTCCCCATGCGAGGTGCTAGGAGGCCTCTCAGGATTCCTCTCCGGTCGATGCCGGGGCCTAAGACCTTGTGTGGAGTCGGGACCGGAACCTGAGGATTCCTCTCCAGTGCTGACATGGATCTTGGCGTACTTCTGGAGTCTCCCAAGCTTGCGTCAGTCCTCGGCTCGAGTGGGGTCATGCACGTGCGCTTTCCTCCCGAGCGGTAGCAGCAGTGTCACGCTTCCCTTCTCGTGGATCAAGGAATCTGTGGCTTTCCCTGGAGTCTTTCCCATGAGGCTTTCCCACAAGGCTATTCCACTTGCCACCATGGTGTGAGTCGATCCTCGGCGTGAAAGTCGAACCAGTGCAGGGAAAACAGGAACCTCCTTCCCCACAGTAGGGGATACACTGTCCCTTGGGCGGGTATCTCCAGGGCACTCGCGCTGGGGGTTGCCCGCGGAGGTGCGGGCCTCAGGCTCCACGTGAGAAAAGCCCCAAATGGCATTAGCTGCCAGTCCAGACGCTGGCCCCTCAGGTCTCTGGCCGGAGCCTTGGGCTCCAGGCAACTCAAAGCCCTCGGGGTGGCACTCTGGGACTGCTGTAGGGAAAGGATGCCAAGAGCCCACGGAGGAGTTGGGGAGGGGCATGGGGGAAACGGAGGCGAGGACAGCGAGGGATCTAGGTGGAGGCGCTGGAGAGAGCGTCTGGTGTCCCGGAATGCCTCGGAGGAGCCAGCGGGGGACAGTCGAGGACCAGGGACCTGTGGAATGTGAAAAGGCGGGAAATCTCAGAGCAAGGCAGGCTGGGAAAGGGGGCGTTGGTGGCCAATTCAAAGGGACCTAGGGGCGTTTCCTGGGCGGTGAGTTCCCTTGGCACTGCTGAGGGCCCCTGATTGATCCACTCGGGGTTGAACCCACCCCCGCTGCGAGGGAGGGCCACAAACCAAAGCCCCGAACTGCCCGCCCACCCCAACGGGGATCTTGGCGGTCCAGGGCACAGCCGTGCCCGGGAAAAGCCCACTCGCTCCACGGGACTCCGTCCAGGGTCTCTGCTTGGAAAGAGGCCAGGGGCGGCCCCTCCATCTACCCACCCAAACCCTATTGACGTCAATGGTGGCGGAGACGCCTCCCGTTCTCCAGAGTCCTGAGCTGCTGGGTCCCCGCCCACTCGGCCAGCAGTCTGCAGCGTGCCCGTGTGCCTCTCCCACCATGGCTTCGTCCGGCTCCTCCAGCACCTCAAGCGGTACGTTTGCCCTCGGTCCCTGTGGTCGGATCACATCTCAGGGGATTTGCGGGTGGCCTGGGCAAGGGCTCTCGGCCAATGTGTTGACCCCCCCCACCCGAGAACGGCTGGGACCCATCGGCCAGGCCCGGGGTTCCGAGGCGTCAGGTGTGCCCAAATTCGGAGGGCGTGGCATCGTTCGTTCATCTTGCTCCTTTGGCACACACATGGCTTCTCCGTTCTCTTTTCTGGGAAGACAGTGTTGTTTCAGGGGGCGTGCTGCGGGGGCGGGGCCGGGTTGGGGGGTGGTGGGAGCGGGTGCTTTGCTGGGATGAGGCCCTTTATCCTCACATCTTCATGTGGGAATGGGAGTCGGGAGCTCTGTGGCCTTGCTGCCTTCAGTGGCTTCCTCTGCACAGGGGCCTAGTGGCTTCTGCCTTTTGTCAGGCGTTACGGGGTTTGGGCGTCGCTTTGGTGGCCTTGGCCTTTGCCTTGGCCTGGGCCTTGGCCTTGCCCTTGGCGTTGCCGTTGCCCTTGCCTTGGTCTTGGGCTTGGCCTTGCCCTGCCCTTGAACTTGAACCTTGACTTGAACTTGACCTTGACTTGACCTTGACCTTGACTTGAACTTGGACTTGACTTGAACTTGAAACTTGAACTTGAACTTGAACTTCAACTTGAACTTGAAACTTGACTTGACTTGAACTTGAACTTGAACTTAAACTTGACTTGAACTTGACCTTGACTTGAACTTGACCTTGAACTTGACTTTTGAACTTGAACTTGAACTTGACCTTGAACTTGAACTTGACCTTGAACCTTGACCTTGAACTTGAACTTGACTTGACCTTGATTGAACTTTGAACTTGAACTTGAACTTGACTTGAACTTGAACTTGAACTTGAACTTGAACTTGACCTTGACCTTGACCTTGAACTTGAACTTGACCTTGACCTTGACCACAAGGGAGACCTCGAGATTTGCCTCAGAGCACCGGAGGTCCAGAAGCAGGGCCCTGTATCTCCCCTTCCCTTTGTGATCATTGCAAAGACATTCCTAGCTGATAGCGGGAGTGCCCTGAAGAAGCAAGCAGTGGGAGTGTGTTTGACAACGACTGTGTGCCTTCCTGGCCTCAGCTCCACAAGGGGCCTTTCCTCTCGAAGTAGGCCCCATGTCCCCTTGGGGAGGGTGTCATGCCTCTTTTCTCCTCACTGCCAAAGGGTGGAGCCAAGCTCGCTCTGTCAGAGGTACAAAAACAGCAATTGAATGGATTTTCAAGCTCTTGCTAGGCTGCACCCTTTCAGGGCCCACTTTACTGAAACAGGTGCTCTGTGGCCCCTGGTTGGGTATGCAGGTTCACAAACAGGGTGAGATCCTGTCCAAGCCAAGAATTTTCCTGAAAGACCTAGGCTCACTAGAGCTCTCCTCCAGAGCAAAGGGGATAGAGGAGATGTATGGAGGAGTCTTTGCCTTTCCCTGTGAGTGTGGGGCTACTCCCTACGGCCCCAAGCTCAGGGATAACTGCCTCTAAGAAAGGAATGGCAAGAAGCGCTATTCTTGGAGGTTGGGACAGGGAGTTCGCAGCATGTGGGGAAAGAAAGACTTCTTCGGGGAAGAAGAGGCAACCACCGGGGGTGTGTTTGCAAGCCTCTATTTGGAAGGAACAGGTTTGCTTATACAACTCAAGACCTCCAGATCTGCTCAGAGGACTGAAGTTCCAGAGACAGGGCCATGTATCTCCCCTTCCCTTTGAGATCCTTGCAAAGACATTCCTAGCAGATCGTGGGAGTGCCCATGAAGAAGCAAGCAGCGGGAGTGTGCTTGACATCACTGGCTGCCTACCTGGGCTCAGCTCCTCAAGGGGCCTTTCTCTCCTGGTAGGCCCTATGTCCCCTTTGGGAGAGGGTGGTGCCCTCTTCCCTCCACACTGCCAAAGGGTGGAGGTGGAGCAAACTCGTTCTCTCCGAGGTAAAAAAAAAAAAGACAAATTGGATGGATTTTTAAGCTCTTGCTATGCTGCACCCCTCCAGGACCCACTCGAGCAAAACAGGTGCCTGTGGCCCCTAGGTCGGGTATGCAGGTTCACACACCGGGTGGATCCCGTCAAAGCCAAGAATTTTCCTGACAGACCTAGGCTCACTAGAGCTCTCCTCCAGAGGAAAGGGGACAGAAAAGACGTGTGTGTGGAGGTGGCTCTGCCTTTCCAGGTCCCAATCTCAGGGATAACTGCCCCTAAGAAAGGAACTGCTGCTGCTGCTGCTGCTAAGTTGCTTCAGTCGTGTTCGACTCTGTGCGACGCCATAGACGGTAGCCCACTAGGCTCCCCGTCCCTGGGATTCTCCAGGCAAGAACAGTAAGTGGGTTGCCATTGCCTTCTCCAATGCATGAAAGTGAAAATGAAAGTGCAGTCGCTCAGTCGTGTCCGACCCTCAGCGACCCCACGGACTGCAGCCTACCAGGCTTCTCCGTCCATAGGATTTTCTGAAAGGAACTGCAAGAAGCGCTTTTCCAGGAGGCTGGGAAAGGGTGTTCGCAGGATGTGGGGAAAGAGAGCCTCCTTCGGGGAAGAATAGGCGGCCACTTGTTTTGTGTTGCAAACCTCTATTTGGAAGGAACAGGTTAGCTTATACAAAGGGAGACCTCCAGATCTGCTCAGAGGACCAAAGTTGCAGAGGCAGGTCGGTGTATTTTCCCTTCACTTTGCGATCCTTGCAAAGACATTCCTTGCTGATAGATGATTCAGCAAGGGCCTTTGAGACTGTTGTTTTCTTTCCTAGGTTCAAAGATTCCTTCAGTTCCTAATATAGATATCCTAGAAATTATCTGACATCCGTGAAAATCTGATATGTCCTGGTCAAATGCTGTCAGTTATAATTCCAGTTATCATATTAAAGCATTTCAAGTCGCAGCAGTGACCAGATTACATTGTCAATTTCTATTTAATCAGGTTTTAACCATGTCCTCTATGGTTTCACACTGATGCCTTTGCAGAAATACTGCTACTTCAAGATATATGGAATATACTTTTTTTAAGCTTACCGATAATTTGTTTGTTTGTTTGTTTGTTTGTCTTCTGGTAAGCTGGTACCAGATGGAATTTAGTCTCCTCTCTAGGTTAAGAGAACAAAGTTTTCTTAGAATGCAATTTTTGATAACAGACTATGGATTTCTTTACCTTTCATTGATTTATAATTGTTTTCATCATCTGTTTTTTTACTTCGGTAAAGTAAATAAGCCTTATTTAAGATTTTGGTACATGTAGGATGGACTAAGCTTTCCCCACTCTTGCAAGTTCCCTTAACCCTTCAGATTCTTCTCGTGGGACCAAGATCTCACTTTCCTCCAGAGGGACAATCCAAGCTTTTTATTAGTTGATCTGCCCCTGACATCAGAGTCCATTTGAGCACGAGTTGGCCTATAATTTAGGCATGAAACTATGACTACATAAAGAAAAGGTGACTTTATGATTCAGGGATGGCCATGATATGCCTTGCACTTCAGAGAAAATGGGTTAAAATGATTTTTTTTTTCTTCAAAACTGCACAGCCAGTTCTTTCAGCATATGCAATTGAAAACATCTAGTCATTAGGTCAGTTTTCATTCCAATCCCAAAGAAAGGCAATGACAAAGAATATTCAAGCTGCTGCACAATTGCACTCATCTCACACACTAGTAAAGTAATGCTCAAAATTCTCCAAGTTCACATGAACTGTGAACTTCCAAATGTTCAAGAGGGATTTAAAACATGCAGAGAAACCAGAGATCAAACTGCCAACATCCACTGGATCATTGAAAAAGCAAGAGAGTTCCAGAAAAAAAGACATCTATTTCTGCTTTATTGACTATGCCAAAGCCTTTGACTGTGTGGATCACAATAAACTGGGAAAATTCTGAAAGAGATGGGAATACCAGACCACCTGACCTGTCTCTTGAGAAACCTGTATGCAGGTCAGGAAGAAACAGTTCGAACTGGACATGGAACAACAGACTGGTTCTAAATAGGAAAAGGAATATGTCAAGGCAGTGTATTGTCACCCTGCTTATTTAACTTATATGCAGAGTACATCATGAGAAACACTGGGCTGGAGGAAGCACACGCTGGAATCCAGATTGCTGGGAGAAATATCAAGAATCTCAGATATGCAGATGACACCACCCTTATGGCAGAAAGTGAAGAAGAACTAAAGAGTCTCCTGATGAAAGTGAAAGAGGAGAGTGAAAAAGTTAGCTTAAAGCTCAGCATTCAGAAAACTAAAATCATTGCATCCAGTCTCATCACTTCATGGCAAATAGATGGGAAAACATTGGAAACAGCAGCAGACTATTTTGGGGGGCTTGGAAATCACTGCAGGTGATGTCTGCCTCCATGAACTTAAAACGTATTTATGACTTGGAAGAAAAGTGATGACCAAACTAGACAGCATATTAAAAAGCCGAGACGTTGCTTTGCCAACAAAGATCCATCCAGTCAAGGCTATGGTTTTTCCATATGTCATGGATGGATATGAAAGATGTACTATAAAGAAAGTGACAGCTGAAAATTGGATGCTTTTGAACTGTGGTGTTGGAGAAGATGCTTGTAGGTCGCTTAGACTACAAGGAGACGCAACCACTCCATCCTAAAGGAAATCAGGTCTGAATATACATTGGAAGGACTAATACTGAACCTGAAACTCCAATACTTTGGCCACTTGATGTGAAGAGCTGACTCACTTGGAAGTTGCTTTGATTTGCCTGTGAGTGTGGGAAGCCCTCCCTGGGCAAAGGGCCTCAGGGGTCATTGCCACTGAATCACGACCTCCAAGCAAGCGCATTCCAGCTGTGTGACATTCAGGAAGCAGGAGACTGGGAAAACTATCTTCCTTAGAGGAAGGAAAGTCATCCACAGAGAGTGTGTTTTCAGGCCTCTCTTTGCCAGCAAGTGTTTTGCTTCTCAGACATCAGAGCTGCAGGCTTGCTCTGAGGGCCTCAATTGCAGAGTCAGGGCTGTGTGTCTCACTGCACTTTCCAAGCATTGCAGACACATTCCTAGGTTGGAGCAGTGCTTCCCATGAGAAAGAAGCCTCGGGAGTGTGTCTGAGCGGGCTGAGTGCCATGCTAGGGTCACCTAGTCGAGGGCACCTTGCACATCCAATGGGCCCCAGGCGAGTAGCTATGGACCGGCCCTTCGGTTGAGACATCCCAAAGCAGGGAACAAAGCTAGCTCTGTCAGAAGGAGGAAAACAGCAATGGGATGGATTTTCAAGCAGTTGCTAAGTCACACCACGTTAGGGCTCCCCGGGAAAGAAATGCGAATTTTGGCCTCTAGGCCCAGTATCCAGATGTGTGCACAGGATATTTTCCCCACAGGATTCAAGAATGTTCCAGACAGACCTAAGCTCACTAGCTCCTCTCCTGCAGAGGAAATGAAATATTGTTTGCTGAACCACGAAAAGATGCTGGGATTCTTGGCTTTATGGAGGAGAAGAATTCAATCCAGGGCCCAAGACGAGGCTTGATTGCTCCAGAGCTTTTGTGCAATAGAGTTTTATTTAAAGGAGAAAGGAGATAGAGAAAGCTTCTGACAGAGACATCACAAGGGGCAGAAAGCGTACCCCCCTTGCTAGTGTTAGTAATGGAGTTATATACTCTCCAATAAGTCTATGACAACGAACAAAAGAATGTCTGGAGGTTGTAAAGACTCACTAGACCTACTCCCATAATTTACATTTTTAAGATAACAGGATTAGCCAGAAGGTTTTTTCCAGAGACCGTCCTCAAGAAAGGATGCATGATTGTTATATAATCCTAAGGAATGTAGAGGGAAAAACAGTTTGTCCTTCCTTCCTCCTTGGAGAATTCTAGACCCCTCTCTCCTTGGGGACCTTGAAACTTCTTAGAAACCTGCCTTGGCCAATGACTCTCTCAGAAACATGATTGAACAGCCGTTTGGAGCTTCCTTTGACTTTCCCTGGGAGGGAGGGAGCCCTCCCTGAGCACAGGGCCTCAGGGGCCATGGCCAATGAAAAATAATCTCCCAGCAAGTGCTTTTCAGCCCTGTGTGACTCTCAGCCCACAGGAGGCTGAGAAAACTCTCTTCCTTGGAGGAAGGAAAGGCAGCCCAAGAGTGTGTTTTCAGGCCTGTATCTTGCAGCAAGTGTTTGGCTTGTTAGACAGAAGACCTGCAGGCCTGTTCCAACAGACTCAATGCCAGAATCAGGGCCTTGTGTCTCCCTGCAGTTTCCTGGCCTTGCAAACACATTCCTAGGTGAGAGCAGTCCTGCCCATGGGGAAGCAGGCTGCGGGAGTGTGTCTGAGGGGGCCAGGTGTCATGCTGGGGTCACCTGGTCGAGGGCACCTTGCACCTCCAATGGACCCCAGGCAAGGAGTTGCAGGCCACCACCTTGCTTCTGAAATCCCCAAATGGGGAGCAAAGCTCGCTCTGTCAGAGGGAAGAAAACAGCAACAGGATGGATTTTCAAGCAGTTGCTAGGCTGTACTGCGGGGTTCCAAGGAAAAAATGCG
>NW_017190482.1:0-21980 GCF_001704415.2 Capra hircus | reverse complement strand
ATCCGTCTCCACTGCGAAGATGAAGCGCGAGAGTCCGCCGCACATCCCGAGAGGTCGGGAACTTCTTGAGTTGCAGCAAGGTGTGAAGGACCCTTTGGAAGTTCCAGAGTTAGGTGTGATTAGCCTCGAGACGCCTCAGCGGAAATGGGCCTCATCTCGCCTGGAGGGGAGAACCTCCTGGATTTTCTCGAGTTGCTGCAGGTGCTCTCGACTTACGACGGGGACCTCAGGGACCCGCTCTGGTGGCCTCAGGAAAGGCCAGTCCCCATGCGAGTTGCTCGGGGGCCTCTCGGGATTCCTCTCCCGTCGATGCGGGCCTAAGATCTTGTGTGGAGTCGGTGCCGGAACCTGAGGATTCCTCTCCAGTGCTGACATGGATCTTGGGTACTTCTGGAGTCTCCCCAGGGAGTCAGTCCTCGTCTCGAGTGGGGGCATGCACGTGCGCTTTCCTCCGAGCTGTAGCAGCAGTGTCTCCTTCCCTTCGCGTGGATCAAGGGGCTTTCCCACGAGGCTTTCCCTCGAGGCTTTCCCACAGGGCTGTCCCACGTGCCACCGTGGTGTGATTCGATCCTCGGCTTGAAAGTCGAGGCAGTGCAGGGAAAACAGGTTTCCCTGGAATGGACTGAGACATCTGGGGACTCTGGGAATGGTGGCACGACCCTGGAGTTCCTCTCGCCTTTCCTGTGGAGAGCGCCTCCTCTTGAGATGCGACGGGAAAGCCGGGAATTCTTTTCCGACCACGCAGGGAAAGGATCCCTCCTCTCGAGCTAGGAGGCGTAAACGGGGCTCCTCTGGATGTGGGCGGGATTCTGCGTGCTTCCTCTCGAGTGGAGACAGGTATTTCAGGGAACTTCTTGAGTTGCAGCAAGGTTTTGAAGGACCCTTTGGATGTTCCAAATGTTAGATGTTTTTAGGCCTCGAGACGCCTCAGCGGAAATGGGCCTCATCTCGCCTGGAGGGGAAAACTTCCTGGATTTTCTCAAGTTGCGGGAGATGCTCTCGACTTAAGACTGGGACCTCAGGGACACGCTCTGGTGGCCTCAGGAAAGGCTAGTCCCCATGCGAGTTGCTCGGGGGCCCTCTCGGGATTCCTCTCCCGTCGATGCTGGGGCCTAAGATATTGTGTGGAGTCGGTTGCAGAACCTGAGGATTCCTCTCCAGTGCTGACATGGATCTTGGGGTATTTCTGGAGTCTCCTCAGTGGAGTCAGTCCTTGTCTCGAGTGGGGGCATGCACGTGCGCTTTCCTCCCGAATGTAGCAGCAGTGTCACGCTTCCCTTCGCGTGGATCAAGGGATCAGGGGCTTTCCCTCGAGGCTTTCCCAGGAGGCTTTCCCACGTGGCTTTCCCACAGGGATGTCCACGTGCCACCGTGGTGTGAGTCGATTCTCGGCTTGAAAGTGGAGGCAGTGCAGGGAAAACAGGTTTCCCTGGAATGGACTGAGACATCTGGGGGACTCTGGGAATGTCGCACGACCCTGGCAGTTCCTCTCGCCTTTCCTGTGGGAGCGCCCTCCTCTTGAGATGCGACGGAAACACCGGGGATTCTTTCCCGACCACGCAGGGAAAGGATCCCTCCTATCGACCTAGGAGGCGGAAATGGGTCTCCTTTGGATGTGGGCGGGACTCTCGTGCTTCCTCTCGAGTGGAGATGGGTATGTCGGGCGACAACTTGAGTTGCAGCAAGGGTGTGAAGGACCCTTTGGAAGTTCCAGTGGTTAGGTGTGATTAGCCTCGAGACGCCTCAGCGGAAATGGGCCTCATCTCGCCTGGAGGGAGAACCCCCCTGGAATTTCTCGAGTTTGGCAGGTGCTCTCGACTTACGACGGGGACCTCAGGGACCCGCTCTGGTGGCCTCAGGAAAGGCCAGTCCCCATGCGAGTTGCTCGGGGCCTCTCGGGATTCCTCTCCCGTCGATGCCGGGGCCTAAGACCTTGTGTGGAGTCGGTGCCGGAACCTGAGGATTCCTCTCCAGTGCTGACATGGATCTTGGGGGTACTTCTGGAGTCTCCCCAGGGGAGTCAGTCCTCGTCTCGAGTGGGGCATGCACGTGCGCTTTCCTCCGAGCTGTAGCAGCAGTGTCAGCTTCCCTTCGCGTGGATCAAGGGATCTGTGGCTTTCCCTGAGGCTTTCCCACGAGGCTTTCCCACGAGGCTTTCCCACAGGGCTTTCCACGTGCCACCGTGGTGTGAGTCGATCCTCGCTTGAAAGTCGAGGCAGTGCAGGGAAAACAGTTTTCCCTGGAATGGACTGAGACATCTGGGGGGGACTCTGGGAATGGTGGCACGACCCTGGAGTTCCTCTCGCCTTTCCTGTGAGAGCGCCTCCTCTTGAGATGCGACGGGAACGCCGGGAATCTTTCCCGACCACGCGGGAAAGGATCCCCTCTCGAGCTAGGAGGCGGAAACGGGGCTCCTCCGATGTGGGCGAAACTCTCGTGCTTCCTCTCGAGTGGAGACGGGTATGTCGGGGAACTTCTTGAGTTGCAGAAGGGTGTGAAGGACCCTTTGGAAGTTCCTGAGGTTAGATGTGATTAGCCTCGAGACGCCTCAGCGGAAATGGGCCTCATCTCGCCTGGATGGGAGAACCTCCTGGATTTTCTCGAGTTGCGGCAGGTGCTCTCGACTTACGACGGGGACTCAGGGACCCGCTCTGGTGGCCTCAGGAAAGGCCAGTCCCATGCGAGTTGCTCGGGGGCCTCTCGGATTCCTCTCTCTTCGATGCCGGGGCTAAGATCTTGTGTGGAGTCGGTGCCGGAACCTGAGGATTCCTCTCCAGTGCTGACATGGATCTTGGGTACTTCTGGAGTCTCCTCAGGGGAGTCAGTCCTCGTCTCGAGTGGGGCATGCACGTGCGCTTTCCTCCCGAGCTGTAGCAGCAGTGTCACGCTTCCCTTCGCGTGGATCAAGGGATCTGTGGCTTTCCCTCGAGGCTTTCACGAGGCTTTCCCACGAGGCTTTCCCACAGGGCTGTCCCACGTGCCACCGTGGTGTGAGTCGATCCTCGGCTTGAAAGTCGAGGCAGTGCAGGGAAAACAGCTTTCCATGGAATGGACTGAGACATCTGGGGGACTCTGGGAATGGTGGCACGACCCTGGAGTTCCTCTCGACTTTCCTGTCGAGAGTGCCTCCTCTTGAGATGCGACGGGAACGCCGGGAATTCTTTCCCGAACACGCAGGGAAAGGATCCCCTCTCGATCTAGGAGGCGGAAACGGGGCTCCTCTGGATGTGGGCGGAACTCTCGTGTTCCTCTCGAGTGGAGACGGGTATGTCGGGGAACTTCTTGAGTTGCAGCAAGGGTGTGAAGGACCCTTTGGAAGTTCCAGATGTTAGTGTGATTAGCCTAGAAGCCTCAGCGAAATGGGCCTCATCTCGCCTGGAGGGGAGAACCTCCTGGATTTTCTAGTTGCGGCAGGTGCTCTCGACTTACGACAGGGACCTCAGGGACCCGCTCTGGTGGCCTCAGGAAAGGCCAGTCCCCATGCGAGTTGCTCTTGGGCCTCTCGGTTTCCTCTCCCGACGATGCTGGCGCCTAAGACCTTGTGTGGAGTCGTTGCCGGAACCTGAGGCATCTCCAGTGCTGACATGGATCTTGGGTACTTCTGGAGTCTCCCCAGGGGAGTCAGTCTCGTCTCGAATGGGGTCATGCACGTGCGCTTTCCTCCGAGCTGTAGCAGCAGTGTCACGCTTCCCTTCACGTGGATCAAGGATCTGTGGCTTTCCCTTGAGGCTTTCCCAGGAGGCTTTCCCACGAATTTCCCACAGGGCTGTCCCACGTGCCACCGTGGTGTGAGTCGATCCTCGGCTTGAAAGTCGAGGCAGTGCAGGGAAAACAGGTTTCCCTGGAATGGACTGAGACATCTGGGGGACTCTGGGAATGGTGACACACCGTGGAGTCCTCTCGCCTTTCCTGTGGAGAGCGCCTCCTCTTGAGATGCGACGGGAACGCCGGAATTCTTTCCCGAACACGCAGGGAAAGGATCCTCCTCTCGAGCTAGGAGGCGGAAACGGGGCTCCTCTGGATGTGGCGGGACTCTCGTGCTTCCTCTCGAGTGGAGACGGGTATGTGGGAACTTCTTGAGTTGCAGCAAGGGTGTGAAGGACCCTTTGGAAGTTCCAGAGTTAGGTGTGATTAGCCTCGAGACCTCAGCGGAAATGGGCCTCATCTCGCCTGGAGGGGAGAACCTCCTGGATTTTCTCGAGTTGCGGCAGGTGCTCTCGACTTACGACGGGGACCTCAGGGACCCGCTCTGGTGGCCTCAGGAAAGGCCAGTCCCCATGCGAGTTGCTCGGGGCCTCTCGGATTCCTCTCCCGATGCCGGGGCTAAGACCTTGTGTGGAGTCGGTGCCGGAACCTGAGGATTCCTCTCCAGTGCTGACATGGATCTTGGGTACTTCTGGAGTCTCCCCAGGGGAGTCAGTCCTCGTCTCGAGTGGGGGCATGCACGTGCGCTTTCTCCGAGCTGTAGCAGCAGTGTGGCGCTTCCCTTCGTGTGGATCAAGGATCTGTGGCTTTCCTCGAGGCTTTCCCACGAGGCTTTGCTTTCCACGAGGCTTTCCCACAGGGCTGTCCCACGTCCACCGTGGTGTGAGTCGATCCTCGGCTTGAAAGTCGAGGCAGTGCAGGGAAAACAGGTTTCCCTGGAATGGACTGAGACATCTGGGGACTCTGGGAATGGTGGCACGACCCTGGAGTTCCTCTCGCCTTTCCTGTGGAGAGCGCCTCCTCTTGAGATGCGACGGAACGGGGAATTCTTTCCGACCACGCAGGGAAAGGATCCCTCCTCTCGAGCTAGGAGGCGGAAACGGGGCTCCTCTGGATGTGGGCGGGACTCTCGTGCTTCCTTTCGATTGGAGACGGGTGTATCGGGGAAGTTCTTGAGTTGCAGCAAGGGTGTGAAGGACCCTTTTTGAAGTTCCAATTGTTAGGTTAGATTAGCCTGGAGACGCCTCAGCGGAAATGGGCCTCATCTCGCCTGGAGGGGCGAACCTCCTGGATTTTCTCGAGTTGCGGCAGGTGCTCTCGACTTACGATGGTGACCTCAGGGACCCGCTCTGGTGTCCTCAGGGAAGGCCAGTCCCCATGCGAGTTGCTCGGGGTCTCTCAGGATTCCTCTCCCGTCGATGCCGGGGCGTATGAACTTGTGTGGATCGGTGCCGGAACCTGAGGATTCCTCTCCAGTGCTGACATGGATCTTGGGGTACTTCTGGAGTCTCCCCAGGGGAGTCAGTCCTCGTCTCGAGTTGGGACATGCACGTGAGTTTTCCTCCCGGGCTGTAGCAGGCAATGTCACGCTTCCCTTCGCGTGGATCAAGGGATCAGGGGCTTTCCCTCGAGGCTTTCCCACGAGGCTTTCCCACGAGGCTTTCCCACAGGACTGTCCCACTTGCCACCGTGGTGTGAGTCGATCCTCGGCTTGAAAGTCGAGGCAGTGCAGGGAAAACATGTTTCCCTGGAATGGACTGAGACATCTGGGGGACTCTGGAATGGTGGCACGACCCTGGAGTACCTCTCGCCTTTCCTGTGGAGAGCGCCTGCTCTTGAGATGCGACGGAAACGCCGGGAATTCTTTTCCCGACCACTCAGGGAAAGGGTCCCTCCTCTCGAGCTAGGAGGCGGAAAGGGGTCTCCTCTGGATGTGGGCGGGACTCTCGTGCTTCCTCTCGAGTGGAGATGGATATGTCGGGGAACTTCTTGAGTTGCAGCAAGGGTGTGAAAGACCCTTTGGAGGTTCCAGATGTTAGGTGTGATTTGCCTCAATTCGCCTCAGAAGAAATGGGCCTCATCTCGCCTGGAGGGGAGAACCTCCTGGAATTTTCTCGAGTTTCGGCTGGTGCTCTCGAATTACGACAGCGACCTCAGGGACACGCTCTGGTTCCCTCAGGAAAGGCTAGTCCCCTTGCGAGTTGCTCCGGGCCTTTCGGGATTCCTCTCCCGTCGATGCTGGGGCCTAAGATCTTGTGTGGAGTGGGTGTCGGAACCTGAGGATTCCTCTCCAGTGCTGACATGGATCTTGGGCTACTTCCGGAGTCTCCCCAGGGGAGTCAGTCCTCGTCTAGAGTGGGGGCATGCACGTACGCTTTCCTCCCGAGCTGTAGCACCAGTGTCGCGCTTCCCTTCACGTGCATCAAGGGATCTGTGGCTTTCCCTCGAGGCTTTCCCACGAGGCTTTCCATTGAGGCTTTCCTCGAGGGTTTCCCATAGGGCTGTCCCACGTTTGCTCCGTGGTGTGAGTTGATCCTCGGCTTGAAAGTCGAGGCAGTGCAGGGAAAACAGGTTTCCGTGGAATGTACTGAGACATTTGGGGGACTCTGGGAATGGTGGCATGACCCTGGAGTTCCCCTCGCCTTTCCTGTGGAGAGCGCCTCCTCTTGAAATGAGACGGGAACGCCGGGGAATTCTTTCCCGACCACGCTGGGAAAGGATCCCTGCTCTCGAGCTATGAGACGGAAACGGGGCTCCTCTGGATGTGGGCGGGACTCTCGTGCTTCCTCTCGAGTGGAGACGGGTATGTCCGGGAACTTCTTGAGTTGCAGCAAGGGTGCGAAGGACCCTTTGGAAGTTCCAGATGTTAGATGTGACTAGCCTCGAGAAGCCTCAGCCGAACTGGGCCTCATCTCGGCTGGAGGGGAGAACCTCCTGGATTTTTCTCGAGTTGCGGAAGGTGCTCTAGACTTACGACGGGGACTTCAGGGATCCGATCTGGTGGCCTCAGGAAAGGCCAGTCCCCATGTGAGTTGCTCGGGCCTCATCTCGCCTTTAAGGACGCCAAAGATCCATGTCAGCACTGGAGGGGAATCCTCAGGTTCCGGCACCGACTCCACACAAGGTCTTAGGCCCCGGCATCGACGGGAGAGGAATCCCGAGAGGCCCCGAGCAACTCGCATGGGGAATGGCCTTTCCTGAGGCCACCAGAGCGGGTCCCTCAGGTCCCCGTCTTTAGTCGAGAGCACCTGTCCCAACTCGAAAAAATCCAGGAGGTTCTCCCCTACAGGCGAGATGAGGCCCATTTCCGCTGAGGCGTCTCGAGGCTAATCACTCCTAACCTCTGGAACTCCCAAAGGGTTCTTCACACCCTTGCTGCAACTGAAGAAGTTCCCCGACATACCCGTCTCCACTCGAGAGGAAGCACGAGAGTCCCGCCCACATCCAGAGGAGCCCCGTTTCCGCCTCACAACTAGAGACGGAGGTATCCTTTCCCTGCGTGGTCGGGAAAGAATTCCCGGTCTTCCCGTCACAACTCAAGAGGAGGTGCTCTCCAACAGGAACGGTCGAGAGGAACTCCAGGGTCGTGCCACCATTCCCAGAGTACCCCAGATATCTCAGTCCATTCCAGGGAAACCTGTTTTCCCTGCACTGCCTCGACTTTCAAGCCGAGGATCGACTCACAGCATGGTGGCACGTGGGACAGCCCTTTGGGAAAGCCTCGTGAGAAAGCCTCATGGGAAAGCCTCGAGGGAAAGCCACTGATCCCTTGATCCACACGAATTGAAGCATGACACTGCTGCTACAGCTCTGGAGGAAAGCACACGGGCATGTCCCCACTCGAGACGAGACTTATTCCGCTGGGGAGACACGAGAAGTACCCAAGATCCATGTCAGCACTGGGAGAGGAATCCTCAGTTTCCTGGCACCGACTCCACACAAGGTCTTAGGCCCTGACATCGACGGGAGAGGAATCCCGAGAGGTCCCCGAGCAACTCGCATGGGGACTGGCCTTTCCTGAGGCCACCAGAGCGGGTCCTTGAGGTCCCCATCGTACATCCAGAGCACCTGCCGCAACTCGAGAAAATCCATAAGCTTTTCCGCTAAAGGCGAGATGAGGCCCATTTCCTCTGAGGCGTCTCGAGGTAATCACACCTAACCTCAGGAATTTCCAAAGGGTCCTTCACACCCTTGCTGCAACTCAAAACGTTCCCCGACATTCCTGTCTCCAATCGAGAGGAAAGCACAAGAGTCCCACCCACATCCAGAGGAACCCCGTTTCCGCCTCATAGCTTGAGAGGAGGGATCCTTTCCCTGCGTGTTCGGGAAAGAATTCCCGGGCATCCAGTCGCATCTCAAGAGGACGCGCTCTCCACAGGAAAGACGAGAGGAATTCCAGGGTCGTGTCACCATTCCCAGAGTCACCCCAGATGTCTCAGTCCATTCCAGGGAAACCTGTTTTCCCTGCACAGCCTCGACTTTCAAGCCGAGGATCGACTCACACCACGGTGGCACGTGGAGACAGCCCTATGGGAAAGCCTCGTGGGAAAGCTTCGTGGGAAAGCCTCGTGGGAAAGCCTCGTGGGAAAAACACAGATCTTTTGATCCATGCGAAGGGAAGTGTGACACTGCTGCTACCTCTCGGAAGGAAAGCGCACGTGCATGATCCCACTTGAGCCGAGGACTGTCTCACCAGGGCAGACTCCAGAAGTACCCCTAGATGCATGTCAGCACTGGAGAGGAATCCTCAGCTTCCGAGCATAACTCCACACAAGGTCTTAGGCCCTGGCATCGACGGGAGAGGAATCCTGAGAGGCCACCTAGCAACTCGCATGGGGACTGGCCTTTCTTGAGGCCAGCCAGAGAGGGGTCCCTGAAGTCCCTGTCGTAATCGATAGCATCTGCACAACTCGAGAAAATCCAGGAGGTTCTCCCCTTCAGGCATGATGAGGCCCATTTCCGCTGAGGCTGTCTCGAGGCTAATCACACCTAACCTCTGGAAGCTTCCAAAGGGTCCTTCACACCCTTGCTGCAACTCAAGAAGTTCCCCGACATACCAGTCTCCACTCCGAGAGGAAGCACGAGGGTCCCGCCCACATCCAGAGGAGCCTGGTTTCCACCTCCGTAGCTTGAGATTAGGGATTCTTTTCCTGCTTCGTCTGGAAAGAATTCCCGGCTTTCCCGTCGCATCTCAAGAGGAGGCGCTCTCAACAGGAAAGGCGAGAGAAACCCCAGTGTCGTGCCACAATTCCAAGGGTACGCCCAGATGTCTCAGTCCATTCCAGAGGAACTTGTTTTCCCTGCACTGCCTCTACTTTCACGCCGAGGATCCACTCACTCCACCATGGCATGTCCCACGTGGGACAGCCCTGTGGGAAAGCCTCGTCGGAAAGCCTCGAGGGAAAGCCACAGATCCCTTGATCCACGCGACGGGAAGTGTGACACTGCTGCTACAGTTCGTGAGGAAAGCTCACGTGCATGTCCCCACACGAGATGAGCACTGACTCCCCAGGAGAGACTCCAGAAGTACCCAAGATCCATGTCAGCACTGGAGAGGAATCCTCAGGTACCTGCCCCGACTCCACACAAGGTCTTAGGCCCCGACATCGACGGGAGAGGAATCCAAAAGGCCCCCTTGCAACTCCCATGGGCACTGGCCTTTCCTGAGGCCACCAGATAGGGTCCCTGAGGTCCCCGTCGGTAACTCGAGAGACCCTGCCCAACTCGTAGAAAATCCAGGAGGTTCCCCGCCTCCAGGCGAGATGAGGCACATTTCCTCTGAGGCGTCTGGAGGCTCATCACACCTAAACTCTGGAAATTCAAAAGGGTCCCTTGCTGCAACTCAAGAAGTTCCCCCGACATACCCGTCTCCACTCGAGAGGAAGCACGAGGGTCCCGCCCACATCCAGAGGAACCCCGTTTCCGCCTGGCTAGCTCGAGATGAGTGATCCTATTCCCTGCTTAGTCAGGAAAGATTTTCAGCGTTCCCGTGGCATCTGCAAGAGCAAGGGCTCTCAATAGGAAAGGCGAGAGGAACTCCAGGGTCGTGCCACCATTCCCAAGAGTCCCCCCAGATATCTCAGTCCATTTCAGAGGAACCTGTTTTCCCTGCAACTGCCTCGACTTTCACGCCGAGGATCCACTCACACCATGGGTGGCACGGTGGGACAGCCTGTGGGAAAGCCTCGTGGGAAAGCCGGAAAGCCACAGATCCCTTGATCCCCCGCGACGGGAAGGCGTGCACCACATCTGTTACACTGTTGTCCCCCTGAGGTCCACCGGTCGTATGTCGAGAGCACCTGCCGCAACTCGAGAAAATCCAGGAGGTTCTCCCCTCCAGGCGAGATGAGGCCCATTTTCTCTGCGGCGTCTCGAAAGTAATCACACCTAAACTCTGGAACTTCCAAAGGGTTCCTACACACCCTTGGCTACAACTCAAGAAGTTCCCCGACATACCCGTCTCCACTCCAGAGGAAGCACGAGGGTCCGGCCACATCCAGAGGAGCTCCGTTTCCGCCTCCAAGCTCGAGATGAGGGATCCTTCCCTACTTCCTCGGGAAAGAATTCCCGACGTTTCCGACGCATCTCAAGAGGAGGCGCGCTGCTCAGGAAAGGCGAGAGGAACTCATGGGTCGTGCCACCATTCCAAGAGCCCCCAGATGTCTCAGTCCATTCCAGAGGATCCGTTTTCCCTGCACTGCCTTCGACTTTCATGCCGAGGATCGACTCACACCGTGGCACGTGCCAGACCCCTGTGGGAAAGCGTCGTGGGAAACCTCGAGGGAAAGCCACAGATCCCTTGATCCACGCGACGGGAAGCGTGACACTGCTGCTACAGCTCGGGAGGAAAGCGCAAGTGCATGCCCCCACTCGAGACGAGGACTGACTCACCTGGGGAGACTCCAGAAGTACCCCAAGATGCATGTCAGCCCTGGAGACGAATCCTCAGGTTCCGGCCCGACTCCGCACAAGATCTTAGGCCCTGGCATCGACGGGAGAGGAATCGCGACTGGCCTCTAGCAACTCGCATGGGGACTGGCCTTTGCTGAGGTCACCAGAGCGGGTCCACGAGGTCCCAGTCGTAAGTCAGAGCACCTGCCGCAACTCGGTAAAATCCAGGAGGTTCTCCCCTCCGGTGAGATGAGGCCCGTTTCCACTGAGGTGTCTCGAGGCTAATCACACCTTGACCTCTGGAACTTCCAAAGAGTCTTTCACAGTCCATGCTGCAACTCAAGAAGTTCCCCGACATACCCGTCTCCACTCAAGAGGAAGCACGAGGGTCCCGGCCACATCCAGAGGAGCTCCGTTTCCGGCCTCGTAAGCTCGAGAGGAGGGATCCTTTCCCTGCTTGTTCGGGAAAGAATTCCCGGCATTCCCATCGCATCTCAAGAGGAGGTGCTCTCCAAAGGAAAGGGGAGAGGAACTGCAGGGTCGTGCCACCATTCCAAGCTCCCCCCAGATGTCTCAGTCCATTCCAGGAACCTGTTTTCCCTGCACTGCCTCGGCTTTCAGGCGAGGATCGACTCACACCACTCCGTGACACGTGGGACAGCCTGTGGGAAAGCCTCGTGGGAAAGACTCGAGGGAAAGCCACATGATCCCTTGGTCCACGCAAGGGGAAGCGTGACACTGCTGCTACAGCATGGGAGGAAAGGGCACGCTCATGCCCCTCGACTCGGAGACGAGGCCTGACTCCCTTTGTGGGAGACTTCCAGAAGTACCCCACCAAAATCCCATGTGCCAGCACTGGGAGAGGAATTATCCCTCAGCTTTCCGTGCCCCGGACTCCCACACCAAGGTCCTTAGGGGCCCCAGGCCATCGGACGGGGAGAGGAATCACGAGAGGCCCCACTATTGGCCAACACGGCATTGATGACTGGCCTTTTCCCTGCCGGCCCGCCCCGCCCAGAGGCAGGGTCCCCTGAAGTCCCCCACGTCGTAACTCGAGAGCACCTTGCCTGAAACTCGAGGAATATCCAGGAGCCTCTCCATTCCAGGCGACATGAGGCCCATTTCCGCTGAGGCATCTCGAGACTAACCACACCTAACCTCTGGAACTTCCAAAGGGTCCTTCACACCCTTGCTGCAACTCAAGAAGTTCCCCGACATACCCGTTCCTCTTCACATTCTGCCATAATGGTGGTGTCATCTGCATATCTAAGTTTGATTGATATTTCTACCGGCAATCTTGATTCCAGCTCATGTATCTTCCATCCCAGCATTTTTCATGATGTACTCTGCATAGAGTTAAATAAACAGGGTGACAATATACAGCCTTGACATACTCCTTTTCCTTTTTGGAACCAGTCTGTTGTTCCATGTCCTGCTCTAACTGTTGCTTCCTGACCTTCATCCAGATTTCTCAAGAGGCAGGTTAGGTGGTCTGGTATTCCCATCTCTTTCAGAATTGTGGCTAAAACAACAGTATAAGGACCTTTCCGATGTCAGGCCCAAGGAATTGTGTTTCCAGTCATTGAGCCACACCTGATCACTGAGCACAAATTCATGAATCTGTTCCTCAAGGGGGAATGATATTCTTTTTTATACAAACTTAGTTACCTGATTTATTACCTTACCTAATTGTTCCATCTGCTGTGAAATCCCACCCCCTTACTTGTGGCAAATCTGCTAACACCTGCCTCACTGTGGGAGGGGGTCTCCCATAGAAAATTTCATAAGGACAACAACTATGGGAACGTGCGGTTACCCGTAATATGAGTAAGTCTGCCGGAAGCAAGCCCATCCATGTACAGTCAGTCTCTATGATCCATTTTGAAAGTGTCTCTTCAAGAGTTTGGTTGTTTCTTTCCACCATTCCAGAACACTGGGGCCTATATGCTGTATGTAATTTCCACTGATATTTAGAGCTTCACATACCTGTTAATTAACGCGGCTACAAAGACAGGGCCATTGTCGGATTCTATACTGGTTGGAAACCCAAGTCTGGGAATTATTTCTCAAATCAGCGAGCTACTTCGTTTTCTTTTTCAGATCAGGTAGGGAAGGCCTCTGCCCAACCGGAGAAGGTACCTACTATTCTAGTAAGTCATGATAACAGGTGACTGCCTTTGCTTCCCCGAAGGACACTCGCTTTCCCTGCATCCTGAGAACTCCACGTCTCAGCCAGTTGGAAAAGCGCTTCTTGGAGGTCATTATTCAGGGGCAATTTCCCCTGGAGCCCGGGGCCATAGGGAGCGGCTCCACACTCCCAGGGAAAGGCAGAGCCACAGCCACACATCTGTCCCATCCCCTTTGCTCTGTAGGAGAGCTCTAGTGAGCCTAGGTCTGTCAGGAAAATTCTTGGCTCCTATGGGGACACATTCTATGTGTGAAACTGCATCCAGGACCTAGGGGCCACAGGGCGCCTGTTTCTCTCGGGGGCGGAGGGGTGGGGGGCCTGAAGCAGTGCGGCCCAGCAACAGCTTCCACATCCATCCAATTGCTCTTTTCTTACCTCTGATAGAACTAGCTTTGTTCCAGCCTTTGGCAATTTGGAGGCAAGCGGGCCCCACTTCCTCCCCAAGGAGGCATGGGACCTACTTTGAGTGGAAAGGCCCCTCACGGAGCTGAACCCAGGAAGGCACCCAGTCATGTCTGACACATTCCTGCATCCTGCTTCTTCATGAGCAATACCGCTATAAGCTAGGAATGTCTTTCCAAGGCTCAGAAAGGACAGGGGAGATGCATGGTGCTGCCTCTGGAATTTCGGTCCTCTGAGCAGACCTGGAGGTCTCCCCTTGAAGGAGCTAACCAGTTTCTTCCAAATACAGGCTTGCAAACACACACTGGGTGGCTGCCTCTTCTTCCCTGAAGGACGATCACTTTCCCCGCATCCTGTGAACTCTGCATCCCAGCCTGCTGGAAAAGCGCTTCTTGGAGGTCATTTTTCAGGGACAATTTTCCCTGGAGCCCGGGGCCGTAGGGAGGGCCCCATGCTCGCTGGGAAAGGCAGAGTCACATCCACAGTCTGTTCTACCCCTTTTGCCCTGTAGGAGAGCTCTAGTGAGCCTAGGTCTGTCAGGAAAATTCTTGGCTCCTATGGGGACACACCCTGTGTGTTAACCTGCATATCGGACCTAGGGGCCACAGGGCGCCTGTTCCTCTCGGGGGGGACCCTGAAGTGGTGCGGCCCAGCAACAGCCTGAACATCCATCCGATTGCTCTTTTCTTCCTTCTGATAGAGCTAGCTTTGCTTCTCGCTTTGGCATTTCGGAAGCCAGGGGGAGCCCCACCGCTGTTGTCCTGGGGTCTATTGGAGGTACCGGGTCTATTGGACCCCAGCATGGCACCCGACCCCCTCAGACACACTCCCGCAGCCTCCTTCCCCATGGGCAGGACTGTTCTGACCTAGGAATGTGTTCCCAAGGCTCAGAAAATGCAGGGAGACACACGGCCCTGACTCTGGAACTGAGGCCGTTGGAGCAGGCCTGGAGGTCTGACGTCTGAGACGCCAAACACTTGCTGCAAGATACAGGTGTGAAAACACACTCTCTGGGGCTGCCTTTCCTTCCTCCAAGGAAGATAGCTTTTCCAGTCTCCTCCGTGCTGAGTCATACAAGGCTGGAAAGGTCTGGCTTAGAGGGCATTTCTCAGCGGCAATGGCCCCTGAGGCCCTGCACCCAGGGAGGGATCCTACCCTCCCAGGGGAAGTCAAAGCAACCTCCAAACAGCTGTTCTATCATGTTTCCTCTGCAGGAGGGAGCTAGTGAGCCCAGGTCTGTCTGGAACGTTCTTGGATCCTGCGGGGAAATCATCCTGGGAGCCCACCTGGATACCAGTCGTAGGGGCTAAAATTCGCATTTTCCTTCCTTGGAGCCCTAACGCAGTACAGCCTAGCAACTGCTTGAAAATCCATCCTGTTGCTGTTTTCTTCCCTCTGACAGAGCGAGCTTTGCTCCCCATTTTGGGATTTCAGAAGCAAGGTGGTGGCCTGCAACTCCTTGCCTGGGGTCCATTGGAGGTGCAAGGTGCCCTCGACCAGGTGACCCCAGCATGACACCTGGCCCCCTCAGACACACTCCCGCAGCCTGCTTCCCCATGGGCAGGACTGCTCTCACCTAGGAATGTGTTTGCAAGGCCAGGAAACTGCAGGGAGACACAAGGCCCTGATTCTGGCAATTGAGTCTGTTGGAACAGGCCTGCAGGTCTTCTGTCTAACAAGCCAAACACTTGCTGCAAGATACAGGCCTGAAAACACACTCTTGGGCTGCCTTTCCTTCCTCCAAGGAAGAGAGTTTTCTCAGCCTCCTGTGGGCTGAGAGTCACACAGGGCTGAAAAGCACTTGCTGGGAGATTCTTTTTCATTGGCCATGGCCCCTGAGGCCCTGTGCTCAGGGAGGGCTCCCTCCCTCCCAGGGAAAGTCAAAGGAAGCTCCAAACGGCTGTTCAATCATGTTTCTGAGAGAGTCATTGCCAAGGCAGGTTTATAAGAAGTTCAAGGGTCCCCAAGGAGAGAGGGGTCTAGAATTCTCAAGGAGGAAGAAAGGACAAACTGTTTTTCCCCTCTACATTCCTTAGGATTATATAACAATCATGCATCCTTCTTGAGGACGGTCTCTGGAAAAAACCTTCTGGCTAATCCTGTTATCTTAAAATGTCAAATTATGGGAGTAGGTCTAGTGAGTCTTTACAACCTCCAGACATTCTTTTGTTCGTTGTCATAACTTATTGGAGAGTATATAACTCCATTACTAACACTAGCAAGGGGGTACGCTTTCTGCCCCTTGTGATGTCTCTGTCAGAAGCTTTCTCTATCTCCTTTATCCTTTAATAAAACTCTATTGCACAAAAGCTCTGAGCAATCAAGCCTCGTCTTGGGCCCTGGATTGAATTCTTCTCCTCCATAAGCCAAGAATCCCAGCATCTTTTCGTGGTTCAGCAACAATATTTCATTTCCTCTGCAGGAGAGAGCTAGTGAGCTTAGGTCTGTCTGGAACATTCTTGGATCCTGTGGGGAAAATATCCTGTGCACACATCTGGATACTGGGCCTAGAGGCCAAAATTCGCATTTCTTTCCCGGGGAGCCCTAACGTGGTGTGACTTAGCAACTGCTTGAAAATCCATCCCATTGCTGTTTTCCTCCTTCTGACAGAGCTAGCTTTGTTCCCTGCTTTGGGATATCTCAACCGAAGGGCCGGTCCATAGCTACTCGCCTGGGGCCCATTGGATGTGCAAGGTGCCCTCGACTAGGTGACCCTAGCATGGCACTCAGCCCGCTCAGACACACTCCCGAGGCTTCTTTCTCATGGGAAGCACTGCTCCAACCTAGGAATGTGTCTGCAATGCTTGGAAAGTGCAGTGAGACACACAGCCCTGACTCTGGCAATTGAGGCCCTCAGAGCAAGCCTGCAGCTCTGATGTCTGAGAAGCAAAACACTTGCTGCAAAGAGAGGCCTGAAAACACACTCTCTGTGGATGACTTTCCTTCCTCTAAGGAAGATAGTTTTCCCAGTCTCCTGCTTCCTGAATGTCACACAGCTGGAATGCGCTTGCTTGGAGGTCGTGATTCAGTGGCAATGACCCCTGAGGCCCTTTGCCCAGGGAGGGCTCCCACACTCACAGGCAAATCAAAGCAACTTCCAAGTGAGTCAGCTCTTCACATCAAGTGGCCAAAGTATTGGAGTTTCAGGTTCAGTATTAGTCCTTCCAATGTATATTCAGACCTGATTTCCTTTAGGATGGAGTGGTTGCGTCTCCTTGTAGTCTAAGCGACCTACAAGCATCTTCTCCAACACCACAGTTCAAAAGCATCCAATTTTCAGCTGTCACTTTCTTTATAGTACATCTTTCATATCCATCCATGACATATGGAAAAACCATAGCCTTGACTGGATGGATCTTTGTTGGCAAAGCAACGTCTCGGCTTTTTAATATGCTGTCTAGTTTGGTCATCACTTTTCTTCCAAGTCATAAATATGTTTTAAGTTCATGGAGGCAGCCATCACCTGCAGTGATTTCCAAGCCCCCCAAAATAGTCTGCTGCTGTTTCCAATGTTTTCCCATCTATTTGCCATGAAGTGATGAGACTGGATGCAATGATTTTAGTTTTCTGAATGCTGAGCTTTAAGCTAACTTTTTCACTCTCCTCTTTCACTTTCATCAGGAGACTCTTTAGTTCTTCTTCACTTTCTGCCATAAGGGTGGTGTCATCTGCATATCTGAGATTCTTGATATTTCTCCCAGCAATCTGGATTCCAGCGTGTGCTTCCTCCAGCCCAGTGTTTCTCATGATGTACTCTGCATATAAGTTAAATAAGCAGGGTGACATATACACTGCCTTGACATATTCCTTTTCCTATTTAGAACCAGTCTGTTGTTCCATGTCCAGTTCGAACTGTTTCTTCCTGACCTGCATACAGGTTTCTCAAGAGACAGGTCAGGTGGTCTGGTATTCCCATCTCTTTCAGAATTTTTCCCAGTTTATTGTGATCCACACAGTCAAAGGCTTTGGCATAGTCAATAAAGCAGAAATAGATGTCTTTTTTTTCTGGAACTCTCTTGCTTTTTTCAATGATCCAGTGGATGTTGGCAGTTTTGATCTCTGGTTTCTCTGCATTTTTTAAATCCCTCTTGAACATTTGGAAGTTCACAGTTCATGTGAACTTGGAGAATTTTGAGCATTACTTTACTAGTGTGTGAGATGAGTGCAATTGTGCAGCAGCTTGAATATTCTTTGTCATTGCCTTTCTTTGGGATTGGAATGAAAACTGACCTAATGACTAGATGTTTTCAATTGCATATGCTGAAAGAACTGGCTGTGCAGTTTTGAAGAAAAAAAATCATTTTAACCCATTTTCTCTGAAGTGCAAGGCATATCATGGCCATCCCTGAATCATAAAGTCACCTTTTCTTTATGTAGTCATAGTTTCATGCCTAAATTATAGGCCAACTCGTGCTCAAATTGGACTCTGATGTCAGGGGCAGATCAACTAATAAAAAGCTTGGATTGTCCCTCTGGAGGAAAGTGAGATCTTGGTCCCACGAGAAGAATCTGAAGGGTTAAGGGAACTTGCAAGAGTGGGGAAAGCTTAGTCCATCCTACATGTACCAAAATCTTAAATAAGGCTTATTTACTTTACCGAAGTAAAAAAACAGATGATGAAAACAATTATAAATCAATGAAAGGTAAAGAAACTCATAGTCTGTTATCAAAAATTGCATTCTAAGAAAACTTTGTTCTCTTAACCTAGAGAGGAGACTAAATTCCATCTGGTACCAGCTTACCAGAAGACAAAACAAACAAACAAACAAATTATCGGTAAGCTTAAAAAAAGTATATTCCATATATCTTGAAGTAGCAGTATTTCTGCAAAGGCATCAGTGTGAAACCATAGAGGACATGGTTAAAACCTGATTAAATAGAAATTGACAATGTAATCTGGTCACTGCTGCGACTTGAAATGCTTTCAATATGATAACTGGAATTATAACTGACAGCATTTGACCAGGACATATCAGATTTTCACGGATGTCACATAATTTCTAGGATATCTATATTAGGAACTGAAGGAATCTTTGAACCTAGGAAATGAAAACAACAGTCCTCAAAGGCCCTTAGCTGAATCATCTATCAGCAAGGAATGTCTTTGCAAGGATCGCAAAGTGAAGGGAAAATCACACCGACCTGCCTCTGCAACTTCGGTCCTCTGAGCAGATCTGGAGGTCTCCCTTTGTATAAGCTAACCTGTTCCTTCCAAATAGAGGTTTGCAACACAAAACAAGTGGCCGCCTATTCTTCCCCGAAGGAGGCTCTCTTTCCCCACATCCTGCGAACTCCCTTTCCCAGCCTCCTGGAAAAGCGCTTCTTGCAGTTCCTTTCAGAAAATCCTATGGACGGAGAAGCCTGGTAGGCTGCAGTCCGTGGGGTCGCTGAGGGTCGGACACGACTGAGCGACTGCACTTTCATTTTCACTTTCATGCATTGGAGAAGGCAATGGCAACCCACTTACTGTTCTTGCCTGGAGAATCCCAGGGACGGGGGAGCCTAGTGGGCTACCGTCTATGGCGTCGCACAGAGTCGAACACGACTGAAGCAACTTAGCAGCAGCAGCAGCAGCAGCAGTTCCTTTCTTAGGGGCAGTTATCCCTGAGATTGGGACCTGGAAAGGCAGAGCCACCTCCACACACACGTCTTTTCTGTCCCCTTTCCTCTGGAGGAGAGCTCTAGTGAGCCTAGGTCTGTCAGGAAAATTCTTGGCTTTGACGGATCCCACCCGGTGTGTGAACCTGCATACCCGACCTAGGGGCCCACAGGGCACCTGTTTTGCTTCGAGTGGGTCCTGGAGGGGTTGCAGCATAGCAAGAGCTTAAAAATCCATCCAATTTGTCTTTTTTTTTTTTAACCTCGGAGAGAACGAGTTTGCTCCACCTCCACCCTTTGGCAGTGTGGAGGGAAGAGGGCACCACCCTCTCCCAAAGGGGACATAGGGCCTACCAGGAGAGAAAGGCCCCTTGAGGAGCTGAGCCACAGGTAGGCAGCCAGTGATGTCAAGCACACTCCCGCTGCTTGCTTCTTCATGGGCACTGCCCACGATCTGCTAGGAATGTCTTTGCAAGGATCTCAAAGGGAAGGGGAGATACATGGCCCTGTCTCTGGAACTTCAGTCCTCTGAGCAGATCTGGAGGTCTTGAGTTGTATAAGCAAACCTGTTCCTTCCAAATAGAGGCTTGCAAACACACCCCCCGGTGGTTGCCTCTTCTTCCCCGAAGAAGTCTTTCTTTCCCCACATGCTGCGAACTCCCTGTCCCAACCTCCAAGAATAGCGCTTCTTGCCATTCCTTTCTTAGAGGCAGTTATCCCTGAGCTTGGGCCGTAGGGAGTAGCCCCACACTCACAGGGAAAGGCAAAGACTCCTCCATACATCTCCTCTATCCCCCTTTGCTCTGGAGGAGAGCTCTAGTGAGCCTAGGTCTTTCAGGAAAATTCTTGGCTTGGACAGGATCTCACCCTGTTTGTGAACCTGCATACCCAACCAGGGGCCACAGAGCACCTGTTTCAGTAAAGTGGGCCGCTGAAAGGGTGCAGCCTAGCAAGAGCTTGAAAATCCCATTCAATTGCTGTTTTTGTACTCTGACAGAGCGAGCTTTGGCTCCACCCTTTGGCAGTGAGGAGAAAAGAGGCATGACACCCTCCCCAAGGGGACATGGGGCCTACTTCGAGAGGAAAGGCCCCTTGTGGAGCTGAGGCCAGGAAGGCACACAGTCGTGTCAAACACACTCCCACTGCTTGCTTCTTCAGGGGCACTCCCGCTATCAGCTAGGAATGTCTTTGCAATGATCACAAAGGGAAGGGGAGATACAGGGCCCTGCTTCTGGACCTCCGGTGCTCTGAGCAAATCTCGAGGTCTCCTCAAGGTCAAAGGTCAAGTTCAAGTTCAAGGTCAAGGTCAAAGTTCAAGTTCAAGGTCAAGTCAAGTTCAAGGTCAAGTTCAAGTCAAGTTCAAGTTCAAGTCAAGTCAAGGGCAAGGCAAGGCCAAGCCAAGCCAAGGCAAGGGCAAGGGCAAGCCAAGGGCAAGGCAAGGCCCAGGCCAAGGCAAAGGCCAAGGCCACCAAAGCGAAGCCCAAACCCCGTAACGCCTGACAAAGGCAGAAGCCACTAGGCCCCTGTGCAGAGGAAGCCACTGAAGGCAGCAAGGCCACAGAGCTCCCCGACTCCCATTCCCACAGGAAGATGTGAGGATAAAGGGCCTCATCCAGCACAGCACCCGCTCCCCCACCCCCCAACCCGGCCCCGCCCCCGCAGCACGCCCCCTGAAACAACACTGTCTTCCCAGAAAAGAGAACGGAGAAGCCATGTGTGTGCCAAAGGAGCAAGATGAACGAACGATGCCACGCCCTCCGAATTTGGGCACACCTGACGCCTCGGAACCCCGGGCCTGGCCGATGGGTCCCCGCCGTTCTCGGGGAGGGGGGTCGACACGTTGGCCGAGAGCCCTTGCCCAGGCCACCCGCAAATCCCCTGAGATGTGATCCGACCCAGGGACCGAGGGCAAACGTACCGCTTGAGGTGCTGGAGGAGCCGGACGAAGCCATGGTGGGAGAGGCACACGGGCACGCTGCAGACTGCTGGCCGAGTGGCGCGGGGACCCAGCAGCTCAGGACTCTGGAGAGCGAGGCGGCTCCGCCCCCATTGACGTCAATAGGGTTTGGGTGGGTAGATGGAGGGGGCCGCCCCTGGCCTCTTTCCAAGCAGAGACCCTGGACGGAGTCCCGTGGAGCGAGTGGGCTTTTCCCGGCACGGCTGTGCCCTGGACCGCCAAGATCCCCGTTGGGTGGGCGGGCAGTTCGGGGCTTTGGTTTGTGGCCCTCCCTCGCAGCGGGGGGTTCCCCGTGGATCAATCAGGGGCCCTCAGCAGTGCCAAGGGAGCTCACCGCCCAGGAAACGCCCCTAGGTCCCTTTGAATTGGCACCAACGCCCCCTTTCCCAGCCTGCCTTGCTCTGGGATTTCCCGCCTTTTCACATTCCACAGGTCCCTGGCCTCGACTGTCCCCCGCTGGCTCCTCCGAGGCATTCCGGGACACCAGACGCTCTCTCCAGCGCCTCCACCTAGATTCCCTCGCTGTCCTCGCCTCCGTTTCCCCCTGCCCCCTCCCCAACTCCTCCGTGGGCTCTTGGCATCCTTTCCCTACAGCAGTCCCAGAGTGCCACCCCCGAGGGCTTTGAGTTGCCTGGGAGCCCAAGGCTCCGGGCCAGAGACCTGAGGGGCCAGCGTCTGGACTGGCAGCTAATGCCATTTGGGGCTTTCTCACGTGGAGCCTGAGGCCCGCACCTCCGCGGAAACCAGCCAGCGGCGAGTCCCCTATAAGATACCCGACCCAAGGAGCGACAGTACCCCCCTGTGGGAAGGAGGCTCCTGTTTGTCCCTGCACTGGTTTCGACTTTCACGCAGAGGATCGACTCACACCACCGTGCGCACGTGGGACAGCTCTGTGGGAAAGCCTCGTGGAAAAGCCTCGATGGAAACGACAGTCCCTTTTGATCCACACGTCGGCAAGCCTACACGTGCTGCTACAGCTCGTGAGGAAATCGCAGGTGCATGCACACGAGATGAGGACTGACTCCCCTGGCGAGGCTCCAGAAGTACGTGAAAGATCATGCTAGCACTGGAGAAAGGAACCATGCAGGTCGGCATCAGTCCTCCGACACCAAGTCGTTAGGCACCGGCAATCGATGGAGAAGGAATCCCAAAGAGGCGCCCCTGAGCGAAACTCACATGGGGACTGGCCTTTCTGAGGCACCAGAAGCGGTCTTCGATGGTCCCCCGTCGTAAATCAAC
>NW_017190481.1:0-11268 GCF_001704415.2 Capra hircus | reverse complement strand
GAGTCCCCAGTTGTCTCGAGTCCATTCCAGGGAAACATGTTTTCCTGATGCCTCTACTACTTCAAGCCGAGGATCGACTCACACCACGTGGCACGTGGGACAGCCCTGTGGGAAAACATCTGGAAAAGCCTCCAGGGAAAGCCTCAAGGGAAAGCCACAGATCCCTTGATCCACGAGAAGGAAGCGTGACACTGCTGCTACAGCTCGGGAGGAAAGCAGGTGCATGCCCCCACTCGAGACGAGGACTGACTTCCCTGGGGAGACTCCAGAAGTACCCCAAGATCCATGTCAGCACTGGAGAGGAAACCTCAGGTTCTGGCACCGACTCCACACAAGTTCTTAGGCCCCGGCATCGACGGGAGAGGAATCCGGAGAGGCCCCGAGCAACTCGCATGGGGACTGCCTTTCCTGAGGCCACCAGAGCGGGTCCCTGAGATCCCCGACGTAAGACGAGAGCACCTGCCGCAACTCGAGAAAAATCCAAGAGGTTCTCCCCTCCAGGCGAGATGAGGCCCATTTCCGCTGAGGCGTCTTGAGGCTAATCACATCTAACATCTGGAACTTACAAAGGGTCCCTCACACCCTTGCTGCAACTCAAGAAGTTCCCCGACATACCCGTCTCCATTCGAGAGGAAGCACGAGAGTCCCGCCCACAAACAGAGGAGCCCCATTTCCGTCTCCTAGCTCGAGAGGAGGAATCCTTTCCCTGCGTGGGGGGAAAGAATTCCCGCGTTCCCATTGCATCTCAAGAAGAGGCGCTCTCCACAGGAAAGGCGAGAGGAACACCAGGGTCGTGCCACCATTCCCAGAGACCCCAGAATTCTCAGTCCATTTCAGGGAAACCGGTTTTCCCTGCACTGCCTCGACTTTCAAGCGAGGATCGACTCACACCACGGTGGCACGTGGACAGCCCCCCTCGTGGGAAAGCCTCGTGGGAAAGCCTCGAGTGAAAGCCACAGATCCCTTGATCCACGCGAAGGAAGTTCGACACTGCTGCTACAGCTCGGGAGGAAAGCGAACGTGCAGGCCCCCACTCGAGATGAGGACTGACTCCCTTGGGGAGACTCCAGAAGTACCCCAAGATCCATGTCAGCACTAGAGAGGAATGCTCAGGTTCCGGCAGCGACTCCACACAAGATCTTAGGCCCCGGCATCGACGGGAGAGGAATCCCGAGAGGCCCCGAGCAACTCGAATGGGGACTGGCATTTCTTGAGGCCACCAGAGCGGGTCCCTGAGGTCCCCGTCGTAAGTCGAGAGTGCCTGCCACAACTAGAGAAACTCCAGGACGTTCTCCCCTCCAGGCGAGATGAGGCCCATTTCCGCTGAGGCGACTTGAGGCTAATCACATCTAACATCTGGAACTTCCAAAGGGTCTTTCACACCCTTGCTGCAACTCAAGAAGTTCCCCGACATACCCATTTCCACTCGAGAGGAAACACGCGAGTCCCGCCCACATCCAGAGGAGCCCCGTTTCCCCCCTCCTGGCTCGAGAGGAGGGATCCTTCCCCTGCGTGATCGGAAATAAATTCCCGGCTTTCCCCGTCGCATCTCAAGAGGAGGCGCTCTCCACAGGAAAGGAGAGAGGAACTCCAGGGTCGTGCCACCATTCCCAGAGTCCCCCAGATGCCTCAGTCCATTCCAGGGGAAACCTGTTTTCCCTGCACTGTCTCGACTTTCAAGCCAAGGATCGACTCACACCACCGGGTGGCTCGTGGGACAGCCCTGTAGGAAAGCCTCGTGGGAAAGCTCCTGGGAAAGCCTCGGAGGAAAAGCCACAAATCCCTTGATCCACGCGAAGGGAAGTGTGACACTGCTGCTACAGCTCGGGAGGGAGGAAATCGCACGTGCATGCCCCACTCGAGACGAGGACTGTCTACCCTGGGGAGACTCCAGAAGTACCCCAAGATCCATGTCAGCACTGGAGAGGAATCCTCAGGATCTGGCACCGACTCCACACAAGGTCTAAGGCCCCGGCATCGACGGGAGAGGAATCCCGAGAGGCCCCCGAGCAACTGCATGGGGACTGACCTTTCCTGAGGCAACCAGGGCGGGTCCCCTGAGGTCCCCGTCGTAAGTGGAGAGCACCTGCCGCAACTCGAGAAAATCCAGGAGGTTCTCCCCTCCAGGAGAGATGAGGCCCATTTCCGCTGAGGCGTCTGGAGGCTAATCACATCTGACAAACTGGAACTTCCAAAGGGTCCTTCACACCCTTGTTGCAACTCAAGAAGTTCCCCGACAAACCAGTCTCCACTCGAGAGGAAGCACGAGAGTCCGCCCCACATCCAGAGGAGCCCCGTTTCCGCCTCCAAGATCGAGAGGAGGGATCCTTTCCCTGCGTGGTGGGGAAAGAATTCCCGGCGTTTCCGTCGCATCTCAAGAGGAGGCGTTCTCCACAGGAAAGGCGAGAGGAACTCCAGGGTCCTGCCACCATTCCCAGAGTTCCCGAGATGTCTCAGTCCATTCTTGGGAAACCTGTTTTCCCTTCATGCCTCCACTTTCAAGCCGAGGATCGACTCACACCAACGGTGGCACGTGGGACAGCCCTGTGGGAAAGCCTCGTGGGAAAGCCTCGAGGAAAAGCCACAGAACCATTGATTGACGCGAAGGGGAAGCCGCAACACTGCTGCTACAAATAGGGATGAAAGCGGCACGTGCATCCCCCACTCGAGACGAGGACTGACCTCCGCTGGGGAGAACTCCAGAAGTACCCCAAGATCCATGTCAGCACTGGAAAGGAAACCTCAGGTTCCGGCACCGACTCCACAGCAAGGTCTTAGGCCCTGGCATCGACGGGATTGGAATCCCGTGAGGCCCCGAGCAACTCGCATGGGGACTGGCCTTTCCTGAGGCCACCAGAGCGGGTCCCTGAGGTCCCCGTCGTAAGTCGAGAGCACCTGCCGCAACTCGAGAAAATCCAGGAGGTTCTCTCTCCAGGCGAGATGAGGCCCATTTCCGCTGAGCCGTCTCGAGGCTAATCACACCTAACCTCGGGAACTTCCAAAGGGTCCTTCAACCCTTGCTGCAACTCAGAAGTTCCCCGACATACCCGTCTCCACTCGAGAGGAAGCTCGAGAGTTCCGCCCACATCCAGAGGAGCCCAGTTTCCGCCTCCTAGTCGAGAGGAGGGATCCTTTCCCTGCGTGGTCGGGAAAGAATTCCCGCGTTCCCGTCGCTTCTCAAGAGGATGCGCTCTCCACAGGAAAGTCGAGAGGAACTCCTTGGTTGTGCCACCATTCCCAGAGTCCCCCAGATGTCTCAGTCCATTCCAGGGAAACCTGTTTTCCCTGCACTGCATCGACTTTCAAGCCGAGGATCGACTCACACCACGGTGGCACGTGGGACAGCCCTGTGGGAAAACTTGTGGGAAAGCCTCCTGTGAAAGCCTCAAGGGAAAGCCACAGATCCCTTGATCCACGCGAAGGGAAGCGTGATACTGCTGCTACAGCTTGGGGAGGAAATCGCACGTGCATGCCCCAACTCGAGACGAGGACTGGCTCCCCTGGGGGAGACTCCAGAAGTACCCCAAGATCCATGTCAGCACTGGAGAGGAATCCTCAGGTTCTGGCAACAACTCCACACTAGGTCTTAGGCACCAGCATCGACGGGAGAGGAATCCCAGAAGACGCCAAGCAACTCGCATGGGGACTGGCCTTTCCTGATACCAGCATGGCGGGTCCCTGAGGTCCCCGTCGTAAGTCGAGAGCACCAGCCGCAACTCGAGAAAATCGAGGAGGTTCTGCCCCTCCAAGCGAGATGAGGCCCATTTTCCGGCTGAGGCGTCTCGAGGGCTAATCAACACCTAAACTCTGGAACTTCCAAAGGGTCCTTCACACCCTTGCTGCAACTCAAAAAGTTCCCCGACATACCCGTCTGCACTCGAGAGGAAGCACGAGAGTCCCGCCCACATCCAGAGGAGCCCCGTTTCCGACTCCTAGCTCGAGCCTAGGGATCCTTTCCCTGCGTGGTCGGGAAAGAATTTCCCGGTGTTCCCGTCGCATCTCAAGAGGAAGGCGCTCTCCACAGGAAAGGCCGAGACGAACTCCAGGGTCGTGCAACCATTCCCCGAGTACCCCAGATATCTCAGTCCATTCCAGGGAAACCTTTTTACCCTGCACTGCCTCGACTTTCAAGCCGAGGATCGGACTCACACCACGGTGGTACGTGGGACAGCCCTGTGGGAAAGCCTCGTGGGAAGCCTCGTGGAATGCCTCGAGGGAATGCCACAGATCCCTTGATCCACGCGAAGGGAAGCGCGACACTGCTGCTACAGCTCGGGAGGAAAGAGCACGTGCATGCCCCCACTCGAGACGAGGACTGACTTCCCCTGGGGAGACTCCAGAAGTACCCCAAGATCCATGTCAGCACTGGAGAGAATCTCAGGTTCCGGCACCGGACTTCACACTAGGTCTTAGGCCCCGGCATCGACGGAGAGGAATCCCGAGAGGCCCGCCGAGCAACTCGCATGTGGACTGGCCTTTCCCTGAGGCCACCAGAGCGGGTCCCTGAGGTCCCCGACGTAAGTCGAGAGCACCTGCCGCAACTCAAGAAAATTCCAGGAGGTTCTCCCCTCCAGGCGAGATAACGCCCATTTCTGCTGAGGCGTCTCGAGGCTAATCACACCTAACCTCTGGAACTTCCAAAGGGTCCTTCAACCCTTGCTGCAACTCAAGAATTTCCCCGATATACCCGTCTCCACTCGAGAGGAAGCTCGAGAGTCCCGCCCACATCCAGAGGAGCCCCGTTTCCCGCCTCCTAGCTCGAGAGGAGGGATCCTTTCCCTTCGTGGTCGGGAAAGAATTCCCGGTGTTCCCGTCGCATCTCAAGAGGAGGCGCTCTCCAAAGGAAAGGCGAGAGGAACTTCAGGGTCGTGCCACCATTCCCAGAGTCCCCCAGATGTCTCAGTCCATTCCAGGGAAACCTGTTTTCCCTGCACTGCCTCGACTTTCAAGCCGAGGATCGACACACACCACGGTGGCACGTGGGACAGCCCTGCAGTACAGCCCTGAGGTAAAGCCTCGTGGGAAAGCCTCGACGGAAAGCCACAGATCCCTTGATCCACGCGAAGGAAAGCGTGACACTGCTGCTACAGCTTGGGAGGAAATCGCGACGTGCATGCCCCCACTCGAGACGAGGACTGACTCCCCTGTGGAGACTCAGAGGTACCCCAAGATCCATGTCAGCACTGGAGAGGAATCCTCAGGTTCTGGCACCCACTCCAACAAGGTCTTAGGCCCCGGCATCGACGGGAGAGGAATCCCGAGAGGCCTCCGAGCAACTCGCGTGGGGACTGGCCTTTCCTGAGGCCTCCAGAGCGGGTCCCTGAGGACCCTGTCCTAAGTCGAGAGCACCTGCCGCAAACTCGAGAAAATCCAGGAGGTTCTCCCCTCCAGGCGAGATGAGGCCCATTTCCGCTGAGGCGTCTCGAGGCTAATCACACCTAAACCTCTGGAACTTCCATAGGGTTTCTTCACACCTTGCTGCAACTCAAGAAGTTCCCCGACATACCTGTCCTCCACTCGAGAGGAAGCACGAGAGTCCCGCCACATCCAGAGGAACCCCGTTTCCGCCTCACAGCTAGAGAGGAGGTATCCTTTCCCTGCGTGGTCGGGAAAGAATTCCCGGTCTTCCCGTCACAACTCAAGAGGAGGCGCTCTCAACAGGAAAGGTGAGAGGAACTCCAGGGTCGTGCCACCATTCCCAGAGTACCCCAGATATCTCCAGTCCATTCCAGGGAAACCTGTTTTCCCTGCACTGCCTCGACTTTCAAGCCGAGGATCGACTCACAGCACGGTGGCACGTGGGACAGCCCTGTGGGAAAGCCTCGTGAGAAAGCCTCATGGGAAAGCCTCGAGGGAAAGCCACTGATCCCTTGATCCACTCGACGGGAAGAATGACACTGCTGCTACAGCTCGGAAGGAAAGCGCTCTTCAATGCCCCCACTCGAATGAGGACTGACTCCCCTGGGGAGACTCCCGAAGTACCCCAAGATCCATGTCAGCACTGGAGAGGAATCCTCAGGTTCCGGCACCGACTCCACACAAGATCTTAGGCCCCGGCATCGACGGGAGAGGAATCCGGAGAGGCCCCGAGCAACTCGCATGGGGACTGGCCTTTCCTGAGGCCACCAGAGCGGGTCCCTGAGAGTCCCCGACGTAAGACGAGAGCACCTGTCGCAACTCGAGAAAATCCAAGAGGTTCTCCCCTCCAGGCGAGATGAGGCCCATTTCCGCTGAGGCGTCTTGAGGCTAATCACATCTAACATCTGGAACTTACAAAGGGTCCCTCACACCCTAGCTGCAACTCAAGAAGTTCCCCGACATACCCGTCTCCATTCGAGAGGAAGCACGAGAGTCCCGCCCACAAACAGAGGAGCCCCATTTCCGTCTCCTAGCTCGAGAGGAGGAATCCTTTCCCTGCGTGGTGGGGAAAGAATTCCCCGCGTTCCCATTGATCTCAAGAGAGGCGCTCTCCACAGGAAAGGCGAGAGGAACATCCAGGGTCGTGCCACCATTCCCAGAGATCCCCAGAATGTCTCAGTCCATTTCCAGGGAAACCGGTTTTCCCTGCACTGCCTCGACTTTCAAGCCGAGGATCGACTCACACCACGGTGGCACGTGGGACAGCCCTGTGGGAAAGCCTCGTGGGAAAGCCTCGTGGGAAAGCCTCGAGTGAAAGCCACAGATCCCTTGATCCACGCGAAGGTAAGTTCGACACTGCTGCTTACAGCTCGGGAGGAAATGCGAACGTGCAGGCCCCCACTCGAGATGAGGACTGACTCCCTTGGGGAGACTCCAGAAGTACCCCAAGATCCATGTCAGCACTAGAGAGGATAGCTCAGGTTCCGGCAGCGACTCCACACAAGATCTTAGGCCCCGGCATCGACGGGGAGAGGAATCCCGAGAGGCCCCCGAGCAACTCGAATGGGGACTGGCATTTCTGAGGCCACCAGAGCGGGTCCCTGAGTCCCCGTCGTAAGTCGAGAGGCCTGCCAGCAACTAGAGAAACTCCAGGACGTTCTCCCCTCCAGGCGAGATGAGGCCCATTTCCGCTGAGGCGACTGAGGCTAATCACATCTAACATCTGGAACTTCCAAAGGGTCTTTCACACCCTTGCTGCAACTCAAGAAGTTCCCCGACATACCCATTTCCACTCGAGAGGAAACACGCGAGTCCCGCCCACATCCAGAGGAGCCCCGTTTCCCCCTCCTGGCTCGAGAGGAGGGATCCTTCCCCTGCGTGATCGGGAATAAATTCCCGGCTTTCCCGTCGCATCTCAAGAGGAGTCGCTCTCCACAGGAAAGGAGAGAGGAACTCCAGGGTCGTGCCACCATTCCCAGAGTCCCCCAGATGCCTCAGTCCATTCCAGGGAAACCTGTTTTCCCTGCACTGTCTCGACTTTCAAGCCAAGGATCGACTCACACCACGGTGGCTCGTGGGACAGCCCTGTAGGAAAGCCTCGTGGAAAAGCCTCCTGGGAAAGCCTCGAGGAAAAGCCACAAATCCCTTGATCCATGCGAAGGGAAGTGTGACACTGCTGCTACAGCTCGGGAGGAAATCGCACGTGCATGCCCCCACTCGAGACGAGGACTGGTCTACCCTGGGAGACTCCAGAAGTACCCCAAGATCCATGTCAGCACTGGAGAGGAATCCTCAGGATCTGGCACCGACTCCACACAAGGTCTAAGGCCCCGGCATCGACGGGAGAGGAATCCCGAGAGGCCCCCGAGCAACTGCATGGGGACTGACCTTTCCTGAGGCAACCAGGGCGGGTCCCTGAGGTCCCCGTCGTAAGTGGAGAGCACCTGCCGCAACTCGAGAAAATCCAGGAGGTTCTCCCCTCCAGGAGAGATGAGGCCCATTTCCGCTGAGGCGTCTGGAGGCTAATCACATCTGACAACTGGAACTTCCAAAGGGTCCTTCACACCCTTGTTGCAACTCAAGAAGTTCCCCGACAAACCAGTCTCCACTCGAGAGGAAGCACGAGAGTCCCGCCCACATCCAGAGGAGCCCCGTTTCCGCCTCCAAGATCGAGAGGAGGGATCCTTTCCCTGCGTGGTGGGGAAAGAATTCCCGGCGTTTCCGTCGCATCTCAAGAGGAGGCGTTCTATACAGGAAAGGCGAGAGAAACTCCAGGGTCCTGCCACCATTCCCAGAGTTCCCGAGATGTCTCAGTCCATTCTTGGGAAACCTGTTTTCCCTTCACTGCCTCCACTTTCAAGCCGAGGATCGACTCACACCACGGTGGCACGTGGGACAGCCCTGTGGGAAAGCCTCGTGGGAAAGCCTCGAGGAAAAGCCACAGAACCATTGATTGACGCGAAGGGAAGCGCAACACTGCTGCTACAAATAGGGATGAAAGCGCACGTGCATCCCCCCACTCGAGACGAGGACTGACTCCGCTGGGGAGACTCCAGAAGTACCCCAAGATCCATGTCAGCACTGGAAAGGAAACCTCAGGTTCCGGCACCGACTCCAAGCAAGGTCTTAGGCCCTGGCATCGACGGGATTGGAATCCCGTGAGGCCCCCGAGCAACTCGCATGGGGACTGGCCTTTCCTGAGGCCACCAGAGCGGGTCCTGAGGTCCCCGTCGTAAGTCGAGAGCACCTGCCGCAACTCGAGAAAATCCAGGAGGTTCTCTCCTCCAGGCGAGATGAGGCCCATTTCCGCTGAGCCGTCTCGAGGCTAATCACACCTAACCTCGGGAACTTCCAAAGGGTCCTTCAACCCTTGCTGCAACTCAAGAAGTTCCCCGACATACCCGTCTCCACTCGAGAGGAAGCATCGAGAGTCCCGCCCACATCCAGAGGAGCCCCAGTTTCCGACTCCTAGCTCGAGCTAGGGGATCCTTTCCCTGCGTGGTCGGGAAGAATTCCCCGGTGTTCCCGTCGCTATCTCAAGAGGAAGGCGCTCTCCACAGGAAAGGCGAGACGAACTTCAGGGTCGTGCAACCATTCCCGAGTACCCCAGATATCTCAGTCCATTCCAGGGAAACCTTTTTACCCTGCACTGCCTCGACTTTCAAGCCGAGGATCGACTCACACCACGGTGGTACGTGGGACAGCCCTGTGGGAAAGCCTCGTGGGAAGCCTCGTGGGAATAGCCTCGAGGGAAGGCCACAGATCCCTTGATCCACGCGAAGGGAAGCGCGACACTGCTGCTACAGCTCGGGAGGAAAGGAGCACGTGCATGCCCCACTCGAGACGAGGACTGACTCCCCTGGGGAGACTCCAGAAGTACCCCAAGATCCATGTCAGCACTGGAGAGGAATCCTCAGGTTCCGGCACCGACTTCACACTAGGTCTTAGGCCCCGGCATCGACGGGAGAGGAATCCCGAGAGGCCCCCGAGGCAACTCGCATGGGGACTGGCCTTTCCTGAGGCCACCAGAGCGGGTCCCTGAGGTCCCCGACGTAAGTCGAGAGCACCTGCCGCAACTCAAGAAATTCCAGGAGGTTCTCCCCTCCAGGCGAGATGACGCCCATTTCTGCTGAGGCGTCTCAAGGCTAATCACACCTAACCTCTGGAACTTCCAAAGGGTCCTTCAACCCTTTCTGCAACTCAAGAATTCCCCGATATACCCGTCTCCACTCGAGAGGAAGCTCGAGAGTCCCGCCACATCCAGAGGAGCCCCGTTTCCGCCTCCTAGCTCGAGAGAGGGATCCTTTCCCTGCGTGGTCGGGAAAGATTCCCGGTGTTCCCGTCGCATCTCAAGAGGAGGCGCTCTCAAAGGAAAGGGCGAGAGGAACTTCAGGGTCGTGCCACCATTCCCAGAGTCCCCCAGATGTCTCAGTCCATTCCAGGGAAACCTGTTTTCCCTGCACTGCCTCGACTTTCAAGCGAGGATCGACACACACCACGGTGGCACGTGGGACAGCCCTGCAGTACAGCCCTGAGGTAAAGCCTCGTGGGAAAGCCTCGAGGGAAAGCCACAGATCCCTTGATCCACGCGAAGGGAAGCGTGACACTGCTTCTACAGCTCGGGGAGGAAAGCGCACGTGCATTCCCCCACTCGAGACGAGGACTGACTCCCTGGGGAGACTCCAGAAGTACCCAAGGTCCATGTCAGCACTGGGAGAGGAATCCTCAGGTTCCGCACCGACACCACACATGGTCTTGTGCCCCGTAATCGATGGGAGAATATCCGGAGACCCCCCGAGCAACTCGCATGGGGACAGGCCTTTCCTGAGCACCAGACCGGGTCCCTGAGGTCCCCGTCGTAACTCGAAAGCACCTGCCGCAACTCGAGAGAATCCAGGAGGTTCTCCCGTCCAGGCGAGATGATGCCCATTTCTGTTGAGGCATCTCGAGGCTAATCACACCTAACCTCTGGAACTTCCAGAGGCGTCCTTCACACCCTTGCTGCACCTCAAGAAGTTCCCCGACATACTCGTCTCCACTCGAGAGAAAGCACGAGAACCCCGCCGACATCCAGAGGAGCCCCGTTTCCACCTCATAGCTCGAGAGGGGGATCCTTTCCCTGCGTGTCGCGACAGAATTCCCGCGTTCCCGTCGCATCTCAAGAGGAGGCGCTCTCCACTGGAAATTCGAGAGGAATTCCAGGGTCGTGTCACCATTCCCAGAGTCCCCCAGATATCTCTGTCCATTCCAGGAAACCTGTTTTCCCTGCACTGCCTTGACTTTCAAGCGAGGATCGACTCACACAATGGTGGCACGTGGGACAGACCAGTGGGAAAGCCTCGTGGAAAGCCTCGAGGGAAGGCTTCGAGGGAAAGCCACAGATCCCTTGATCCACGCGCAAGGGAAACGTGACACTGCCGCTACAGCTCGGGAGGAAATGGCACCTGCATGCCCCCAATGGAGACGAGTACTGACTCCCCTGGGGAGACTCCAAAGTACCCCAAGATCCATGTCAGCACGGGAGAGGAATCTTAAGGTTCGGCACCGACTCCACACAAGGTCTCTAGGCCCGCCATCGACAGAGGGAATACCGAGAGGCCCCGAGCAACTCGCATGGGGGACTGGCCTTTTCTGAGGCCACCAGAGCGGTCTCTGAGGTCCCCGACCTAAGTCGAGAGCACCTGCCCGCAACTCGAGAAAAATCCAGGAGGTTCTCCCTCCGGCGAGATGAGGCCCATTTCCGCTGAGGGTCGTCTCGAGGCTAATCACATCTTACCTCTGGAACTTCGAAAGCGTCTCTTCACACCTTGTTGCCAAACCTAAGAAGTTCCCCGACATACCGTCTCCACTCGAGAGGGAAGCACGAGAGTCCCGCCCACATCCAGAGGAGCCCCCGTTTCCGACTCCTAG